>NC_066618.1:111773286-112073286 GCF_025201925.1 Gopherus flavomarginatus
CAAAATTGTAACCCTGACTTTCTTTAAGAATACACTTTCAGCCAAATCACCATGCAATGATTTGGGAGCTTAGGGGTAGAGTTATGATAAACAGTTGCAGGTAAACCCTGATTATCCAAATGTTTCTCAGATCATTGAAAATATTTAGGTAATTGGTTCTGAATAAAGGAAATTTGTCTCCCTAAGAACTGCAGATTCTTGAGACATCAGAATTTCAGAAACTGAAATTGACTTGGATTGACCTGCAGTTAGATAAGGTAAGTACTAGAACGTGGAAGTACATAACAGGTTCTTCTTTTCATTTATGAATAAAATAAATTAGATGTAGGTTGGGTACTTTATGAAATTCAATCCACCTGCTTAAATTGCTAAATCTCCAGATATCATAAAGGTAATACAGGTAGATCAAGAAAATAAATGGGATATTTTAAATACCCCAAAATGGGTATTTTATGACTTAGTATAGCTACTATTAATATAGATTGGGTATCCAAATAATAGTTTCTCAGCGAATAACGTTTATATACAGTCATTAAGTGTGTAGCAAAATTATACTCTGGAAACTTTCTCTTTGATGTAGAAATTGCCTCCTCATGCTGTTACCAGTGAAACGACATCCTTGTTTCCTGCAGAGAAGCAACAGCAAATACTCAATGGGAATAATGGTTGTCTGTAAATCTCTGAATTCAGATAGCCATAGGTTTAGTTTTTCTCCCTCCAAAGGCAATGTCAGTGATATAATTTGATCTCCCAATATTATTCTCTGAGGAGACCTTTGTAAAGTTGGCATCCTAAACACAGCTTTTTAAACAATAGCTAAATGGCTGTATTCTGTTTCAATGCCTTATTATGACCGAGTATACCATTTTGCCAAAGATGTTAGCGCAGCATTTTCTAGTAATATTTTATCTTGTGGTATTTATAATATAATATATGATAATGTTAACTCTGTTTCATGCTCTATATTAATGCCAAGTTATTTTTGTTTCATTAGCAGCTGTTTGGTATGGCTAAATCTGAATAGTACGAGACTGATTTCCTGTAGGGAATTATGCAATTGGGCATTTTTTGATTTCATGTGCTAAATATTCTGTCCCAGAAACCTTCACTGTTACTGGACACCACAGCACCAAGACACTTAATAAAACAGAACAGGTGGACTTGGAACTTGGTATTAATTATAGTCAGTGTCACTCACCCTGTTTAGAACCAAGCCTGTGAACATTGAAGCTTGTTAACCCTTAGTGACCGGATTTTCTCAGTCAGTAAGAAACCCTAAGCCTTTTATTGACAGAAGAATGCACATGGCAAGGTTAAATAAGAAACCGGATCAGGAATCTAGTTGGCACGGTAATAGAGAGGACTGTGAGGTTATCGTAATTATATGGTACATTTGAGGTCTTCGTTGGAGATTGTGATGTGTCTTATTCAGGGAGAAGGTCACGAGGTCTATTGCTGTAATAAGTAGAGGGTATAGCTTACTGTATTCCCATAGCCATTTTGTGATCCAAGGTAAAGTGCAGTTAACATACTTTACAGCCAAGCAGTGTAAAGTGATCCAGGTTTATGAAGAATTCAATTACTCACATGTAGCAGACAGGGTAGGAAAAAAAAAAGGGAGACAACATATGTATGAGCCCAAGTTTTATTCCTTGTAAAATCAGTGGGAAATTTGCCATTGACTTCAGTGGGAGCAGGATTTGGTCCCTTGGTCTGTAGCTGTCCTTTACACTTGGTTTACTTAGACAACACTGCTTCCCCAGGGAAAGCACTGAAAGCCAAAACAGAGCACTGTAATATGTAACTAATAGCATTTAAAAGATACTGAGCTGCATACTTAAGAGGACAGTGTATACAATGTTCCTTTTGCAGCTCATAAGAAATACTACCATCTTAAAGGAAAGTTTGTGCAATCTGTGCATTGGAACACACTGGGAACAGAGGATGAAGGGGAATTAACACCAGCCATTTATCAACAGCAGAATCAATATCTTTTAGTATCCTTTAGTCAATTTGTTTTAAAGGTTGGGATTAAAGTAAGGAATGTTCAGTCCCCACTGATTTCTCCATTCTTCCTGTAACTTGACTATGCATAATTAATCCATCTCCCAGCTTCAGAAATTTATTTCAGATCACTTGCTGGTCAGCTATTATTCCCAGTTCAGGCATGACAATGCACGATGTAATATTATTTTTCGCTTGTAAATTCAGAGCTATATACTAACCAGTAGATGGAAAAAACTCCACTTTAGGCTTCTAACAAGCTATCTCAATGAATTAGGCTGAGCTATTTCAATGTATGTGACTGAGCTATTTTAACAGCAACAGACTCATGTTGGGCTATAGGCATAATAGAATGTCAGCCGTTGACTAATAGTTCTGTCTCAGAACTGCTTGAACTTGGTATTAATTGAGGAAAGAGGAGGTCAGTAATTTTGCATCAGGGCAAGAGGTGTGGCAAATGGTCATCACACTAAAATGAAAATCAATATTAGCTAGAAGCTGCTTCTCCCCATCCGTATCCTGAGTTAAGCATTTTGATGTTCTCAGTGTTTTCCTCTGACATATTACTTCCTTGTAGGTCGATGCTTTTCATATAGTATGCGATTTTTACTCCAAATAGGCTGATGGGTAGATCTTTTCCTAGACCTGATTGTTCACTGTGTTTTTATAATTTTTTCTATCACATATTATTCTTATTTATTATTCATGTTAGTAAGCAAAAGTGTGCAAAATGTTCTTGAACAGCTTATAACAGCAGTGTTACTAAGTTTGATTTAGCCCTCAATGGGCCAGAACCAAGGACCAGGTATCCTCTTTTGTATGTAGGTCTCAGATTGCCAAAAGTGGTATTTTCTATGACAAAGTTCCCTGCCCCTTTTGATAATCTTCAGATATCATAATGCTGGGCTTGATATACGCATTTGGATGACAACTTGAATTATAATAGCATTCTGGGATTCAGATGTGTGTGCAGAGAGAGGTCGAGGGGGGAGGGGAGGAAATCCCTTGAATAACTGAAATGTTTGGCAAATCTGAGTTCTTCTAGTTCATTGACTAACATGCTGAAAATCAGACTATCAAGTTAATACTGTATCTCATTGTTACTGTAATGAAGAAGGTTGCAAACAAAAGAGGGACTTGAGTAGAATAATTAGGAGGTATAGCAGAAGGTCCATGGGTTGAAAAAGAATGATGTGAGGGGACTGGGTCTATATGCAGCCATGAACTGTAACTAATTAAATTTTGATTGACACTTCTGGTACCAGTTGCCTTTCATTCCTTATAAATTCCTTATCATTTATGTTCTAAGTACAGTAATAAAGTATCACAGTTCAGATCCTGCCACCTGCACCCGCACTGGTAAGCCTGTCTCAGACCAAATTCAATTTACCATGCTCTCTGGAAGCTTCTAGATTCTGGTAAACCAAAACCACCCTTTCAGTCAGTTTACCACTCAACCCATTTCTCTCTCCACATTGAGTGACATTTGATTCCACTCACTAGGCACACTTTTCATCAGCAATGACTCCATGCATTCTTCTTCCTTTCTTGGCTTCTAAATTATTTTGTAATTTTCTTGTTGATTCCTAGTAGGCATAAGCAGGAACCTTGACATTTCCCTTTTAGCTTTAAAATAGCTCAAGTTTTCATTTACAGACTGATTTTACAGTTTGATGTTTCTGGTATCAAAACTTGAAATAGGTGTGATGTTAATGTGACTACTACAGAGTAACAGATAAATGTAAAATAAAATCCCAGTGAAGCTTTATAGAATAAAGTTAGAAAATGACTTCCCAATGGGACCTCATGGACATTTACTGAATAAGGAAATTGAGAAAGAGTAATAAGTAATTCAGGTAGGGAAAGTATGCAGCAAAGAGAGATGCTGATGCTGTCCAAAAGTGGCGTAGGAAGCTGATATGCTACTTAACCAGCATTTTGTCCCTATGGTCTCATTCTAAAGTTCAAGGCTGACAGTGTGGGAAAATGTCATTACATAGTACATTGCTAGAGAGTTGGACGGAGTGGTGGTCTGTGAATTCATTCAGTTTTCAATCAGATGGAATGGTTTTTTTCCTGTGTTTTAGAAAGATGGTTGCCAACCCAAAGCATGCAGTATGACTGTGGTATCAAAGCTATTGTTGTTCAAATGCAGTGATACAGGAACTACCGCTTGCTCTTGAACTTAGGACTGATGTAGTAAAACAGAAGTGTTTCCATATTGTGGCTGTGTTTGAGAAGCCCATGTTCTTGCTTGATTTCAGTGGGAGTTAAGTGCCTAGGCATTTTAAAAATCCCACTAAGCATCTATCTTTATCCTTAGGCATCAAAATACCTCTGAAAATCTAGCCCTAAGTCCATAAATATTCGATAGGAAATCCAGATAGCAACATATGTTGGTTGTGGGGAATAAGTATTGCAATGTTGATACAGTACTTTGATGTTTTAAGAACAATTTTTAAACAAACTTTGTAGAACATCTGTGGAAAAAAACAACCCCACTCAGTTTTAAAGTGACTTTTAATAATTGCCCTCCACTGTCAATGTGATTTAAAATGCCTCCTAACCAAAGTGTTACATATGGTATAGGTCATGGACTTAACTAATGCAGCGTAATGTAGTAGCCACTGTATACAGAGAAACATCCCCACATGTGGCCATAAACATCTGCTTTTACTATCAACAAATCTCCAGCCGTAATAATTGGCAAAAAAAAAAGTGTGTGTGTGAGAGGGGTGGAATGCTGGTAGGAGAGACTTAGATCCATAGGATTCACAAGAGCTCAAAAAGCATAATGCCTGAGGGAAGGAATTAAAATGCAAGCTATTTTAAGATAGCAAATAACGTCAACACTGCACTTTCCCAATTCTCATGGAAAAAAATCTCATGCCCTAGTTTACGCATCCCAGATTGTGCAAATTGGTCATTCCAATCAAAAAGTGTGTGAGTGTAAGAGAGACAGAGAGAGAAGATGTAGCTTATAATGGATATCTAGACTTGCTCTTAACTACAGAATTGCTGCCGGCACCTTCATCATATTACCCAGTGTTGTAAGCCATGCACGCTCTCCAAATCAAAAAAGGCAGGATCAGCTACTCATTCAGCTGAGACTCTGTTTTGGGTACAAACACATATAACATACCAATACCAAAGGAGATGTTTATTGCCAGCATGCTGCTGCCTGGCACACAATAATACAACTTTGGCTGCTGACATGTTCCCATTGCTGTGCCCTGGTATTGACAGGAAAGCAACTTCAACACCACAGTATGAGGAAAGCTTTCGTAGACCTCCGTTCTATTCTCAGATCCGCACCACATGTTTCTGGACGCTGTTATTCTGCTACCCTTTCAGAAGAATGGATCATGTCTTCCGCATTTGTGTTGATGGATCCTTTAGAGATGTTGTGGTCTGATCCTATAGGGCTAGTTTGTCCCTTGGTTATCTGTGAATGCAAGGAACCCAACACATGTAATCATTTTTTTTCCTCCCGAGGCTCATTCTTCTATGGCATATCCCCCTCAAAGACTTCTTGGGGCAGTGGAAGTCATAGTCTGCAGCTAGGGAGCCAAAGGTGGGGGCAGATATCTCTGATTCCTCGTTGATCTTGGGGGAGCCATACCTTCTAGGGCCCAAATGCCTTGAGAGCTCCACAGTGGGGAAAACCCTCCTCTTCTTTCAGAATAGTATAGAAAGTTCCTGCTTTTCCTCCATCTCCTCTGATAGGTTTTTCCACAAGGAGAGTATGAAGTTATGAGACTCAAATGCAAAATTTAACATTCATGGATATCATAGGTATGTTGGTACTCCCCGGAGAACCTGAGGTCTGGAAAATAACGACTAGATTACTCCAATCCAACTGTAGTTGTTCATCTGTGGTACACTGACACTGAGAATATTTCTCATTGCAGTTAACAATTTTAGAAACAAAATACTGTGTGTGAGAGAAAAGAACAAAATAAATAGGGAATGTGATACATTACAGTATGACATTTTTGCATATGACTTTTACCATCACTGTTGTCTATGTTTACACTGGAGCAGAAGGTATGCATACTCGTGGTACTTCTTATCAAGCTAGAATGCTAAAAATAAAAGTGTAGACATGGTGGCATGAGTGTTGGGACTCCAAGTACAGTCTTTGCAGTACTGCAGCTAAACTACTATTTGTAGCACACTAGCTCAGTTAGAACTGGTGCAGTCTTTTCAAGTTGGAAATTACACCTTCAGCTCTAGTGCGGACGTCCCAAAGCAAGTGTTTTCCATTTTGGATCCAATATCCATATTCCAGCATATTCCAGCAACAATAACCAACATTGATCTCTCAGATATCACAGTCCTAACATCAAAAAATAGTTAAATATTTAAATGGTTAAATAGCCATGACTGTCATAAACCTAAACTGCAGCTGAGATGTTATTTTATAATAAACATAATTTGCAAAATCAGCTGCTGAATCTGCGAACTGTAGGGTTTGTGGTCTGTGCCAAAAATCATAATCTATGGTGTTATGCAATTATGGAATTAAAGTTTCAGTTATTTTGATCATTGTAATGCACACTGACCAGAATGGTATGGGTTGGGGTTTTTAAATACATTTGCTTCTTCTCATTGCTTTAACAGAATGAAACTTGCCCTGAATAAATAGCAGTGAAAAATGCACCTAAAAAATGTGGTCTGAATTTTTGCCACCTTGTCATTATTCTTGTACATTACTGAGGTGGTCCCTGTTGTCTTAAGATCATGGTTTGAAATGTGGGGATGTGAAGAAAGACATATTATTAATTCTAGTAGTTTTGTTGCCTATTGTAAGGTTTCCCACCATTATTAGTTCAGTTACTTTCACCTAAAGTAGGAATTTTGGAGGGTTGCTGGAACGCAGTTAATGAGCACTTTAAAGACACTATTTGTATTATCAGTAGTGAAGACTTCTGGGTACAGCACTGTACAGTACCGGAGCACCAATCTCCTACTCCCCTTCTTCTCCTCATTTTCATCATTACTACTAGACATTTTTTTTTGGACTAAGTCCTGTGAACTGTGTATAATATACAGCAGCTGTGGTGTCAGGGCCACCCACACCGTGCTGTCCCTATTGCTTTGAAGCAAAGACTTCAGACATGAAATAGTAGTCAAGTGTCTTAGCTTCAGTTCTGCTTGTTGAGAATGGCATGAAAACAAAAGTTAATTTATTCTGGCCTTTCATCTAAATGAACTGCATTACTAGAAGCTTCAAGGGTATCAAACTTGGGTCATCATTAGAGCCACTTTGTATCTGATGGATACAAAAAAATAAAAAGATTCTCACTTTGGCACACTATTTAATCACTTTTGTCATCTTTGTAACATTTTGGAGATCCTCTTATAAGGACAGACTCCTCTGAGACATGATCAGAGATGACTTTTTCAAATGGCAAAAATGTGAAATGTGTATGAGGAGGGAGAAACTAAGCCTGGCCCATAATGTACTGAGATAAGACATCTGTCATACTTGAGGAAAGAATGCAGAAATGTTGGCCTATATTTGTTTTTCAGACTTGATCATTGATGTGGTGGTGGTGTTGTACACACTGCTGTACAGTAGGTCAGATGTGTCGAACATATAACAAAGTGCAGGCCCTGCAGTGTTTATACTCCAAGGGCCAAATTCTCTGCTGTGGGAAGCAGGCAAGGCTACGCTTAAGACAGTGGAGATGTGCATAGTCTTTTGCCAGTGATAATTAGCCATAAAGCCACGGGAGGGTCCAGTGCAGTACAGATCCCTGGGGAGGAGTGCAGGGATGCTATATGGCATAGCTGAGTTTTCTGAAGTGGTGTGGTGGTAGAGTGGAATGTGCATTGGTGATCATTCAATGCTTCAAGAATCAGGAACAGCATGAAAGAAGGGATAAAGTCAAGTCAGCAAAGGAAAAGAGGGAGCAATTTCCTTGTGATTTTGATATTCATGGGACACACACATCCTACTCTTACCCGGCATATTAAAATCCTCCATATAAAATCCTTTCAGCTAGCATGAATGTCAGTCGAAGAGCTCAGAGTCCTTATCTAATGTTTAAAAAGGATGAATTCAAACTGGAACAGGTACAGAGAAGGGCTACTAGGATATCCGAGGAATGGAAGACCTGTCCTATGAAAGGAGACTCAAAGAGCTTGGCTTGTTTAACCTAACCAAAAGAAGGCTGAGGGGAGATATGATTGCTCTCTCTAAATATATCAAAGGGATAAATACCAGAGGAAGAGGAATTATTTAATCTCAGTACCAATGTGGACATAAGAACAAATGGATATAAACTGGCCATCAGGAAGTTTAGACTTGAAATTAGACGAAGGTTTCTAACCATCAGAGGAGTGAAGTTCTGGAACAGCCTTCCAAGGGGAGTAGTGGAGGCAAAAGATATATCTGGCTTCAAGACTAAGCTTGATAAATTTATGGAAGGGGTGGTATGATGGGATAGCCTAATTTTGGCAATTAATTGATCTTTGATTTTTAGCGATAAATGTGCCCAATGGCCTGTGATGGGATGTTACATAGGGTAGGTTCTGAGTTACTACAGAGAATTCTTTCCTGAGTGTCTGGCTGGTGAGTCTTGCCCACATGCTCAGAGTTTAGCTAATCACTATATTTGGGGTCGGGAAGGAATTTTCCTCCAGGGCAGATTGGCAGAGGCCCTGGAGGTTTTTTCGCCTTCCTCTGCAGCATGGTGCCCGGGTCACTTGCTGGAAGATTCTCTGCACCTTGAAGTCTTTAAACCACAAGTTGAGGACTTCAGTAGCTCAGACATAGATCAGGGGTTTGATACAGGAGTGGGAGGGTGAGATTCTGTGGCCTGCGTTGTGCAGGAGATCAGACTGGAAGATCATAATGGTCCCTTCTGACCTTAAAGTCTATGAGATTAATCCAGGGGTAAAAGTAGAAATAGAGATTAACTGGTATGGGGCTGGGTTGGGGCTGGCTCTGGCCTATGGAAGAGGTGGGGCCTCAAGCGGAAGGGGTGGGGGTGGGGGTGGGGGTGGGGGATCACAGCCAGCCCTGGCCTGCCTTGTACTGGTAGGTGCCTTCTCCCTCTGGGGTAGCAGCGGCATCCGAGGGCTCCGGCAGCAGTTTAAAGGGTCCAGAGCTCGGCCGCTGCTATTGCCCCGGGCCCTTTAAACTGCCGCCGGAGCCGCCGGCGGCTGCTGCTGCTACCCCAGGGCTCCAACAGCAGGGCTCCGGGGGCTATTTAAAGGGCCCGAGGCTCCCCTGCCTCTGCCGCCCCAGGCCCTTTAAATAGCCGCCAGAGCTATGGGGTAGCAGCGGCGGGGATCCAGCAGCTATTTAATGGGCCTAGGCAGTAGGGACAGTGGGAACCCTGGCCCTTTAAGTAACCGCCGAAGCCCCACTGCCACTACCCCAAGGCTCCAGCAGTGGGTCTCTGGTGGCAATTTAAAGGGCCTGGTGCTCCAACCACTACTTACTTATTTTCATCTCTGGATTAATTTTAATTAATCCAAATTAACACATGCTGAAATCCATCCCTGTTCAGGACAGCCCTTAAGCACATGCTTAAATCTTGCCATGAATATGGATGTTTTCCTAAATCTAGGACATATAGTGAATGAGTGTGTGTTGTCACTTTCATTTCCTACACTTGCTACCAACTGCAGGGCACAGAGTAAGTCAGAAATTGCCATTGTACTCATAACATTTAAATATGTTGCTCTGCCATTCTGCTTTGCAAGTGTTAATTAGATTAATTCTTGGCGCACCTGGGTGAAGTAGGAAGATGATTATTGTTATCCACATTTGTGGATGAAGAAACTGATGCATAGGGTTGCACATGTTCACATAGTCTCCAAAATGTTCATAGCAGTTTGTAAGATGCTAACGAGAGTTGTATGGCTAAATTCCTTTGTGCTGCTTTGCAATCGTGGGAGTGAAGCTGAATAAGTAAGTGATCCTTATGAGCACCAAACTATAGCTGAACTATACAAAGTCAGCTTCATACAAATCATATTATTTGTTTATAGGGGGCAAAAGTCTGTGAACTTTCTCTTTATTCTTGTTTCTTGACAAGTGTTTCTGCAGGAATGTTTGGAGGTTATGACACTATAGGAATAGGATAGTTTCCCAGTGTGATTTATATATTTGATTTACTTATTTTCTCCATTAATTAAAACAAACTGAAATATTCCAAAGGGGAAATGATGTAATAGTTATGTATAGGGTTTATGGGCCTTACGAGGGGTGTAAGAGAGAGGCTGAGGAAAAATGACTCTCTTCTTCTAGATCCTGTTCTTTTGAAAGAATAGAAGGAGGGCTGTAAATAACAGAGATATGCCTTCTACAGACAGCAGTTGGAGAGCAGTCCAAGGTTGCCTCCCTTGTTTTTTTTTTTCTTCAATTGTTTTATGGGAAGTTAGGAAAAGAGTTTTGAATTTTTATTGCTTATTAGCTAATGCCACTGTAGTGCTTCAGTGTAGGCAATACTATCTATACCAATGGGAGGGTTCTCCTATTAACATAGAAAATCTATGTCCCTGTGGCTGGGGTAACTTTTTAGTGTTGTTGACTTGAAGCCTTAAAGGAAGGTTGTAAAATGTTGGACCAATGCCATTGTTATATGGGTTTTTCCAGACTACTAAAACCTTAAAGCTTGTCATAGGAACAGAAGGTCTTCACTGAATATTCACTATTTTTAAAGAATTAATGATAGTTAGTAGTGTATTTTATTGAGAATGAACTAAAATATCTCTGGTTGATTTTGGGGAGTGGGTAAGTTTGGAGAGGTTTTACTGGCTATTCTTTTGTTTGGGTTTTCAAACTGGATATTTAAGGTTTTTCTTGGCCTTTATAAATGCTGTATTTTATGCAGAATTAAGCAATAATCGTCTATTATAGGAACAGCATGACAAAATACAAGAATGAAAGATTTGTGAAAAAGTGTCCACTGCTCTCTTCAGATGCAAATTATTTTCTCTCTCTCGAGAATGGTGATGGTACAGCACAGCTTGTCCTAAGTTTTAGAGCACTGTTCAAAAGAACCCTGTGAAGGAGGAAGAGCCGGATTTATTTTTGCACTTAGCAACTTTCTTGGTAAAATGAAATCCATTCGTAATATAACTGTAGTAGGCAAATATACAGTGGTGATGCTTACAGGGATCCAAAAGTCCCATTTTTGTTTCCAACTTTCTCAGTGCCTAATGAAATCACAGCATATTATCCTTATTTGAACCCGGTCTACATCATAGTGAAAAAGAAGCAGGAAAGCCTTTTTTTCCCCCACGAGCTGCATTGCACGTTTCAGTATGAAAGTAATTTATGGAGATACCTTTTAAAAACTTTTTCTAGTAGTGTGGTTACTGAATTTAATTTGTGATTTATGAGTCCATTATCAATGAGTTAAAGCATTTGGGTTTTTTGTCTGGATGGCATGTTGCCCAATCCTGCAAGATTAGTTGGCAAATGATTTCTGGGCATCTTGCCACCTGGCATTTCTTAGAAATGGGCTGCTAATAAAATACCGGAAAAAATAGGATTGTTCCAGACATGCAAACCCCTGAGTTTCAGTGAGTGAGAAGTGACAAGATTTTCACACACTCGCACAGTATTTTGTGGCACCACTCTGGAACTAATGCAGAAGAGTGTAATTGATGTACTGCAGAACAAAATGTTATTTAATTTTCGACTTCTTCAATTTATGGACTGAATTGAAATGCTTTTGCAGTGTCAGTAATAGCTTCTCCCATTCATTTGGCTATTAGTTGTTTTGAGCACGTTGAGGAAGAGAATCTGAAACTGTATACCAAGGCTAGGATTTTCAAAACTAGATGTCGGCAATCAGGCCCCTCAGTCCATATTTAGCTACCTCAAAAAGTCAAATGATTTTCAAAGTTGCTGAACATCCATGGACTTCACAGTCCCTCATATAGGTGCTTGACTGTGGACTTTGGAGCTTAACTCTAGTTATTTATATATTTTATAAACTGTAATATAAAATTGCTCATCTCATGGTCTGGGCACCTTTGACAGTCTTTTAAAAATAACTAAATAAACAAGCAGACCTGTCAATGCCCTCAGATCAAATCTAATAACCCAAGAACAACATAAACAGAATAGCAACTAATAGTCCACACACACAGTCCGCAGGGTCCCACATCACCACTATTCAACACTACCTAGTACTCATCTCCTTCGGGGCAAAGGAGAAAAGATGAGCCTCCCAGTGTGCCCTGAAGGCTGACAGATTCGGCCTGGGAAGGACATAAGTTCCAAAGATCCAGGGCCTTAATGGAGAATGTCCTGCCAGCTGCCCTGTCACTTTTATTGATGGTGTTTCACCAGAGGTACCTCTGGGGACCACAGCTGTGGCAATATATCATGGGGAGAGAGGTGGTCTCTTAGTTAAGTATGTCCCAAGCCATTTCAGGCTTTATAGGTCTAGACCAGAGGTTTTCAATCTACTGATCATTGTAGGCTGCATATGTAGCTCTCTGTGTTATGTGGGTTGCATCCGCACAATATATATACTACCTGTATGGCCCTGAGGATGTCACATGGGCTGCAGCTGTGTGCTAATTGGGCTGCTGATTGAGAAACACTGGTCTAGACTAACATTGTAAATCAATCCAGAAAAATAAAAATGGAAGCCAGTGCTGTTTCTAGAGTACAGGTTTAATATGTTCTTTAATTAAAACACCACTTAACGTGCAAGCTGCCAAATCCTGTACCAGCTGTAGTATATGAATAGATTTGAGACGTATCCCCATGTAGAACACATGACTGTAGTATATAGACACCAATTTAAAAAAAAATGATGTTGAAAAGCAATAAACGTAGAGTTTCAGTATTAAGAAAGAGTTCTTCAAATGGTTGCACACGTTCCACTTCAGGGGTGTGTGTGTCCAGTACACCAGAGACAGAGATGTTTCCTTAAGTGGTACCCATCGGGACAGTGCATGCATGCACCCTCAGCAGCCTTGCACTGCTGCAGGATGGTATAAAGGGTGGATCCGCCCTTCACCCTTCTCAGTTCCTTCTTACTGCCCCTGTCTTACTGCCCGTGATCAGTAGTTGGAACACATCGGCTTGCAACTATAAGGTATTTCCCACTGCAGGGGGACTATCTCCCATCTGTAAATAGTCAGTTAGTAGTACTCAGTGTAAATTAGTGTTGTTTTCTTTTTCTGACTGTGGGTATCACATCTCTCTTATACAAAGGGTATCATCACCTGGCAAAAAGTCTGTGCTGGTGAATGACCCTCATTTTGAGTGCTTAAAGTACCTTGGTGAAGGTTGCATTCGAGGCTATTGCCAGATCTGCAGGGGGTTCAAATCCCAGACAAAAAATGATAGAGAGGTGAGACTGTATTACATCCCTGTAGAGGCCACCCTGCGTCCATCCTCTGGACCTCTCTGCTCAGCACTGAGTACTCCCTTCCCGGTGAGGAGTGCCTATCCTGACATTGCATGGGAAAGTTGGCACTGATGCTCTTCTCCAGTGCCGAGGGAGAAAGCACAGAAGTTTGGAAACCCGTTCCTTGAAGGAGCCGAACTCCTCTAGAAGGTCTAGGTTCCTGGTATTGTCCACTAGTAAACTATCTGAGCACTTATGGACTTACCTCTGAGACAAATTCAGCCCTTGTTACCATGGGCATCTAGCTCTTCAGAGAATCCAGTGCTTACTCATTCAGTGCAGTCCAGGGATAAACCTAGCATCTCTGGAGAGATGCCATCAGATCTTGACAGAAATAGGTACAGCACCTCCATGGTCATGCAACTCAGGATCCTCCTCAGAGGCTGAGGTAGGCTCCTTTGCCCCTTGCTCCCAGAATAGAAGACATCACTCACTTTTGCCACAAGGATTCCACTCCTCATACCCCTGCGATTTCCCAAGATGGTCCAGAGACATAGCTAATTGGAGCATCAGGGCTGGGGTCCTGTGCCTTACTAATGGCCTTATTGGAACCCGTAAGGGTTGCCTCCCACCTCCAGATCCTCCCTGGTTCCTCCTTCATATAGATTGCATAGTAGACACTGGGCTAGCTCCCATGAGGAGGCTCGGGATGTTATCCCTAGTACTGAAGATGGTATGAGTAGTAATCTGAAGGCCAGCCTAATATTTGGGAATCTCAGTCCATCCCACAGGAGGCTCATTCTCAACTTCCTTTGCACTATTCCTCCTTATCCACTGACAAGGTGGTCGTATCTGGGATTTCTTCTCCTGATCAGGATGACTTCAGGTCTTACCGGGAATTCCTGAGGAGAGTATCTGCTGCTCTTAATGTTCACGTTGAGGTGGTTCAGGAGAGTTCCTATAGGCCAAGAATATACTTGATTCATCAGGACCTTCTACAGCCATTCTAGTCAGGAATTACAGACCATGTTAGAAGAGGGCAAACTAATAGCTAGGACTTCTCTGCAAGCAGCCTTCGATGGGGCAGATTTGGCAACCAGAGCCATGGCACCTGTAGTTATGCACAGATGTTCATGGCTTCAATCGTCGTGTCTTCTGCTTGTGGTCCAGTACATGATGCAGTGTCTCCCCTTCAGATGTCCTATCCTGTTCTCGCAAAAAAATTGATGAAACACTCTATAATCTCAATATTTCAGTGCCAAACCATTGGGAATGTACTCCTTTCCCTAAAAGGAAACAATTCCACCCTCATTCTCTCCAAAGATATCTATTTTTCCACCTAGGCAGCTTGATTACTTCAAGAAAACAGAGGGGAAATCACAGGAGGAGACCTCCACCTCCTCAGTTTTCTTCTGTGGCAGGTTCTTTGAGGCAGTCAGGAAATCCACTCTGCTTAACTTCCTTGTTGAGGGCAGAGTACTAGATTGTTATGTACCAGTTTCTCCCTCCCCTGTTTTTTTCCAAAAGTTTATTCCACTTCTTATGTGCTTGGGCCCATATTACCATGGATCAGTGGGTTTTAAGTACTGTGGAACAGGAATACACCTGCAGTTTTCTTATTTGGAGAGCTATGTCCATGAATCTATCCCAGAAAAAGGCTCTGCTTTAGTTCTAGGTATTTCTGAACAGCTGGTCCCCGTAGTATAAAGGTGTTATTACATAAATTAATAAGAAATAGAAAATTAAATCAGTTCCCCCACAGAAGAGGAATGAATCTCTCCATCCCTTCCTCCACAGATTAAAACAGCCAATTTTAGAAGAATCAAGTTTATGTGCCTTGTGTCCTAGAAGAGCACATAGCTAGGACTGGTTTTCAGCTCAGTTCTTCAATTAGGAGAAGGCCCTAAAGCTGGCACAACTCTTGCTGGACATGATCTCTGGAGAAGAAAAGTCCCAAGCAGAAAATTCATGATTGCTACTAATTCTAAGTTCTTTATTGAAAAAGCATAAAATATAGTCAAAAGGTAAAATCCCAGTGCTCCCTTTAGGTGCTATTCACACTTAGGTTTAGCCTTGCAACAAAAATGCATACAGAATTTCTTTGATCAGTGTGAACAGGGATTTCTTTTATTATCCTCTGATTCCCGTGCTATAAATTGAAACCTCTTCTTTGTTGTCTTAAAGCACTGGTTCAGAGAGAAAAAATCTGTATACATGTGAGTCAGAGAAACTGCGGTGGACACCTGCTTTGGCTTAACTGAGGTGTGGAGAGGGCCTGAAATGCATAACATATGATGCTTTGGGCTGTGTGTGTATTTTAAACATGCAGGTTCTGCTAAGCATCTGAGGAGAGAGTCTGGCCTTTAATATCTGTGGGTACTTTGATACAGTACTTCCCTGATTTATTTATTTATTTTGTCTAAATGTTACAGCTATGGAACCATGATGAATGCACAATGTAAGGTATGCAAAAACCAACCTATAGTGAAGGTGTAGAATAATAGCAGACTTATGTTTTGGCCTATTGGGCAGAGCATTTCAACCACAAGGGTCCCTATTCAAATCTCTGTTGCAGTAATGTGCAAGACACATACCACAATTCCACCTGAGAGAGAATCCCATTAAGTTGTTGTCTGCTGAAGAGCATGGCCAGAGTTTAGTTCCTACAACAAATACTAGGAGGTGCAATCGTCTATATCCATGATGGTATGTTTATGTCCCTGATTCATTTGGATCCAGCATAACCAGGGGCGGCTCCAGGCCCCAGAATGCCAAGCGCGTGCTTGGGACGGCATGCCGTGAGGGGTGCTCTGCTGGTCGCCGGGAGGGTGGCATGCCTGCGGTAGCATGCCTGCCATGGGGGGCGCTCTGCTGGTCCCGCGGCTCCGGTGGACCTCCCACAGGTGTGTCTGCGGAGGGTCTGCTGGTCCCACGGCTTCGGTGGAGCCGCGGGACCAGCGGACCCTCCACAGGTATGCCTGTGGGAGGTCCACCAAAGCTGCGAGACCGGCGACCAGCAGAGCGCCCCCCACGGCATGCCGCCGTGCTTGGGGCAGTGAATTGTCTAGAGCCGTCCCTGAGCACAACACAATATAATCATTTGAGGTCTGACTGCTAAAAATGCAAAATTCATCTTCCAGTTGTACCATTTCAGCACCATTGAAACTAGGACATTTTGAAGTATTTAAAAAACAGTAACAGCAACAACAACAACAACAAAAATCTATACGCAACTCCATGATTATTAATCCAAACCCAATCTAAGGCAAGGTTGCCATTCTGCAATTTATCTGGATAAAGCTCTGATCTCATGAAAATTCAGGGGTGTTTTGTGTGTACACTGAAAGCCTGTGGCAGTGTAACCACTGAGCTGTTATTAAAATAATACTTGACAAAAGAAAATAAACTACATTAAACCACAACCAACAGGATGACTACAGTTCCCAATGGGAAAGTGGAACACCATGTGGAGATGATCAGTTGGGAAGAGTAAATGGGACAAATGCCCAGTTTTGCCCCCTTTAAAAAAATCGGGGCAACTGGGACAGGGCTACAAAAGGGGACTGTCCCAGCCAAAATGGGATGCATGGTCACTGTAACAATCAAGAATTCTGTTAGGGAAAATGTATCTGGGAAAGTGGAATCCTCTGGGGTAAACAAGGAATAAATAATGCAAAGAAGGAGAGATTTACAGAGCCACTCAGATGGCACCGAGCCCTTCTTTTCCTAGACATTGACTCAAAATGCTGGGTTGGCATCTCAGCTTTATAAGTACCTCTAAGCAATTCCTGTTCAAATCTCCCTATAATTATACTTTGGAAAAGCATTTCCTTGACACAGCTAACCAGTACACTAAAACCAGGGTTTAGTTAGCCCTAGCTAGTGGTTGGTTATAGATGCTACCTCATAATTACTTAATTACCTTTGGAATGAGGTCAGTCTGTAAAGTGGTTACCTCTACCCGAGTGAGCAGAAAGGTTTAGAGAAGCAAATGCTATAGTCATATGGTTGATACATCAGAAAAGTGCTACTCTATGATTGTCTGACATTGAGTCTGATTCTGCATTCCTTTTGCACCCAGAATTCTCCTGGTCTTCAGTAAGTGCTCCAGGCATGCAATAAAGCCTCTGTGCAGGAGGAATGCTTAAAGCTAAACTCATGTCTAAATGATTTTATGAGTAGGGATGGACTTAAGCATGTGCCTAAGTGCTTTCTTGAATCAGAGCCTAAATGCAGAACAAGGCTCAATATCTAGTGAAGAGTGGAAAAGGGTACTCGTTTTAGTAATAATAATTTTCACTTGTGTGCAGTGTTTTCTACCTGAGGGCCTCATAGCATTGTACAATTTTTAATTTAGTTTCTCTAAGACTCTTGGTTCATGGCAGGTTTAAAAGAAAGCTTTGGAAAAAGGCAACAAATTTTCCCCTATATTTAAAAAAAAAAGTTTGATTTCTTTGAATATTTCTTTAATTTCTTTTTAATCCTGTACAGTGAAAGTGACTGAATTAGAAAGACCCAGGTATGACAGATATGGCAATATCCTGGACAAACCTTACTGAATGAAATTAAACCTTAGCGAATTAAGTGTGGGCCAGGGATTGTAGGTAATGCCATGGAGGAGGAGTCCCACAGCCCTCCAGAAACTAAGAACAATGGTGTGAGGTTAGATAAATTCACACACTTCCATAGAGCTGCCACCACCTGGAAAAGTTTGCATATTCTGGTTCAGTTGGATTCTCTGGGGACCAACAAGTAAAGAAAGGACTTTTGGTTAAGTAGCCTAAGTTAAAACTGCCTCAGGGCTTGCTTTCTGATCCAGAAAATGAACAAGGGGCAGGGAGGATGTGGGGCTCAATCCTTAGGGCAGGGTTCATAGTTGCTGAAATCCCTGGCTTGAAGTTGTTTCCAAAATATACAGGGTTTACAGTTTGGTTTAATGGCTCTCGGCCTGGAAGGGTTGGAAGGACTGATGCTGACCATAGCCTTAGTGGAGACGGGGGTTGGGGGGCGTGATCTCTGATAAGCTTATTAGCATGCATATAGGTTCTTTTATTGTTGTTTTTATGTATTCTGTGTAACACTTTTACCTTAAGAATAAATGTGCTTATTTAGAAAAAAGCTGTGTGGTGACTTAAGACCATGAGCAATTAGTAGGGTTGCCAATTTTGGTTGGACATATTCCTGGAGGTTCCGTCATGTCATAATCTTTAATTAAAGATTGATCTTTAATTCTTGGAGACTCCAGGGCAATCCTGGGGGGTTGGCAACCCTAGCAATTACATTGCTTACAGCCTCTGAGGAGAAAGCAAAGCAGTCCTGCTGAGGCAGTCTGACTTGGTGGAGAAATTCACAGTTGAGGAAGGGTGCTGTGCAGTGTGGAAATACTCCGGTCAGAAGGGAGAGACTTACAGGTGTCCACCCAAGAAAGGAAGCCAGGAACCTAGCATAAGTGTCCCATAAAAGGGGAATACAGGTGCAGTTGCCTTGAACTGTAACACCAAGAAATACCAACAGGCACTATCAAGCAACACTGAAATGAGCTCTAGTAGAAGCATTTGTTTCCCCTAAAGTATGGGAAATATAAAAAGCTACAGTATATTTAAAAATCCTGAAACCTGAAATTATTTTAAATGCTTCAAAAACATAAGCAGGGTTTGTAGCACAGACTATTGCTTGTTTGAAGAACAGAATTCATCTAAACTTGTTGGCATGTCCAAGGGAATGATTTGCAGAAACCAAACATGTAAATTTAAAAATTTAACAGATGGAAAATCATCTTGCCAGTAACTTCTGAGGGATGTGGAAAATAGCTATTGCCAAATGAGATACAGATTTTTAGAATCAGGAAATGTAAGATGATTGTACACAGAATAGGCAGGGAATAAAAACCAAAGAGTGAGAGCGTGGTCCAAGTGTGTAGCTAGAAGCAAGGGGATGAAATTGAACAAAGGAAAATTGAGGTTAAATGTCAGGGAGATTTTCCTAATAGTGAGATGTTTTGGTCTAGGGAATAATATGCGAAGAAAAATAAAGGAAGCCCCATCGTTTAAAACAAGACTGCACAAACCACTATAAGGAATGTTGCACAGCACAATCCTATGCAGGCAAAGGGGATAGGTGGGATAACGCAACGAGACTTGTGTTTTAAGGGCCTGATGCTGAACATAATGGCAAAACTTCCACATCACGAAAAGTGATATTAGGCCCTAAATTGGAATTTTAAATGGTTTTTATGTTTATTTCAGGAAACCCAATTTTAAACTCTCACCTAGGTTTGGAAGTGCAAATGGGTTTGGGATGTTAGCCCAATCCCTACAGTATGTTTTTATGCTTCATAAAACCACTATAACATAAGGTACAGCTGTCATTCTTAGCAGAGGTCCATCATAGTAGTAGTTACAATTTAGCTACAAGTGAAGAATGAACTGGGGTGAACTGGAAGAACTATGTAGTCCCTTCCTGCATTATGCCTGGCCTTAGGTGGCTTGTTACTCCTTCATTCTTACTAACGTGGAACTGATGTACAAAACAAAAATTACTTTTGAATGATGATTCAGTTCATATTTCTTTCAGCTTTGTTTTATGCTATTTTCTAGCTAACAAGCTTTGTTGTGAACAGTTGTTCTCACTGCAAATTTAATTAACGCCAGCAAAACTTATGGAGTCTCCCTCTTCAAGAGCAGAGTGGATGAACATATAATTTCCGTTAACTGTAAATGAAATATTTGTGCATAATATCAGTTGAATATCAGAAGGTGAACAGAGCCTATTTGTATGAAATTACATACTACAACTTGTTCCAATGGTCGTAATCATTGTGGAACTCTCAGAGGGTCTTTCCTAGCCTTATGTAGCTGCTCCCATTATAACACAAAGAGGATTTTATATCTGCTACCACATTGACTGTATGTTTTTTAAACTATTTCCTTAATTGACCTAAACTGAAATACCACAAACTTCAAGTTAAATCAATTTTTTAATGAAAAGCTCACGAGAGACAAATATTGAGAGAATTTATCATAGAATTATTACTGTGTTCCACATTTCGTTCATGGTGTTGTCATATGGACTGCTATAAATATAAAGAAGTACTGGTAGATCATTTTAATCCCTATGGGAGAGATGTCCCTATGTTAGTTTAGCAACAATTACAGGCTGTGCAGTGCTTATCATGGAAACTGTTGTAAATCAAAACAGAATGGTAGAGGAGAAGCCAGACCTCCCAGAGGTGTGGGACCTGTCCCCCTGGGAAGGCATAAGAGCATCAAGAATTAATACAGTAGTGGGGAAATTTCAGCCAGGGCCCCTTTGGAACCTGGACTAATTCATATAGCTCCTTAACTCCATTGATGCTAAAGCTTAGGTTTCAGAACTTGAACTTCTTCCATTATAGTGTGTGATTGGACAACGACATATGCAGGGGGATCTGTCCCAGGCTCACCTCCAAGACAGCAGCATCCAAAGGGACCACCTGGTCTTGTGGGGGCCCCTTACCACATGGAGGGCATGAGCCTCCCACAAGCTGCCTTTGAAGGGTGGAGACAGCCTTTGGAGGAGATACTGAGATAATTTAAGATTGTAAGCTGGCAGGGACTGTATCTTCCTATATGTCTGTACACAACCTATCATATTTTGGGTGCTACTGGAATGTAAAGAACCAATTATCTCACACACTCACAAATGCCATTCCAGGCAAACAAGAAATTTCACAGGAAAATAACTTAGCTGTATAAATGATAGGCTGAAACAGGCATACTATTTTTGTCAGTGACAGTCACGGAAGATGAGTATGAATCCATGACTGCTTGATGAAGATGTAATTTTAGTGACAGTCTTGCGCTCGTTCTTCAGTCAGACTCTTAGTAATGTATTTCATTAAGCTGGTTTTGTGGTTCAAGAATACATGGAAATTGATGTATTTAGGACTAAGATCACTAATTTTTGTGACCGAAGTATGAATTGTGTGTAACCTTAGTTATTTACTTGACCTAGACACCCATAGTAGGATGGTACAGTCCATTCTGCTTGACAAAATTAGCAAGACCTGGCCATAGGGAATCCTGCATGACGATGAAACCTTTTTCCTGTTAAGGTACTTGGTAGACGTCAGTGAGCATTGACTCATTTACTGGGCAGGTGAATGGGGAAATTTTAGGATATGTCTGACAAGCCAAAGGATTAACTCTCTTTGTATAACAACCTACAACAAGATTTATCCTTCTCATTCATTCATTCTAACCACATTTAATGTCCTCTGGACTCCTCCCAGCCAGTATTGCTGCACATGTTGGGCATTTAGTGCCATTATACCCTGCATTAGTGGCATCATACCCTGCCTACGAAGTGTAAAAGAGGATATTTTGAGTTTAGTTGAAATAGTAACCTCTTTTGAGTAATGCAGTTTCTGGCGGGTGTGTCTCTTGCTACGGGTGTGTGCATGCCACCCTCAGTTGGCCTCTGTGAAGATGGCTCATCACCTGTCTAAAAACAGCTCATTCCTGCAAGTAGTTCTAAACCTTTACCATAGGGCTTAAGGAATTTATTCATATCTGGGCAACACAATCTCAAGAACGAGTTGGGCTGAGTGACTGACTTTTGGTTGTCTGTAAGCTGCTGTCTTCCCTAGTACCTTTCTAAAGCCTATTATAAATTTTCAGACATCTACATAGAGTGAGTATAACAGTGTACTGTGCTAGGTAGATAATAACAGATCAGTTGAATCACCTGATATACTCTGATTCTTTCGAATAGGAATAATTACATGCTGTCAACACTCTGTGAACAAATAATGAGAAAAAACATTGATCTATGGAAAATGTGAACATAAATATTCAGGGTCCATGTTCTTCCTGGGGATATATTTCATGATGGACTTGACAGCCAGCCCTAATCATCACATTTCAGGGCTCTGTGATCCTAGACGGTTTGGACAATGGCAGTGACTTCAGTTCCAGCACTAAATTACCAACACTGAATGATAGAAAAGGGAGAAAGAAGGAAAGAAAAAGGAAATTTATGAGGAGTTAATTGTAGGTTTCACTTTCATATAACTTTAATAAGATTTTGTGAAACTGATATGACCTTGGATTAGGATGTTTTGGAAGCAGAGACCCCTGTATTTCTTATGACCGAAGTGCACTATGGAATAAAAAATGACAATCTGGACTAATAATAATGAGTAAAAAATGTTTCTGATGGGGAAGCTGGAAAGCTTTAGAATCAAGCATTTAGTCAGCCAGCTTTACCTTCGATTATGCTTTTGTTCTGAAGTTTTGAGGCTCTAAAATAGAGTTCAGTATTTAAGTGTTTGATATCACAAACATGGAGTCTAAAAAGGAAAAAAGTGCAGCATTTTATTGACCTATTAAATTAGTTTTAAGTTCCCATTAGAAATCCCATTGTTCGGAGAAAGACTTAAAAAAGGCCCATAAAGTTCCTAATGGTCTTAAAACTAGAAACATCTGCTGGAGTCATGAACTACTCATTACACTAGTTTAGCAGCCACAGAGACTGAACTTCAGCTGGGACATTTGAGAGAAGGGTAACCAGAAAAAATATCAAACTAAATACAGATTTGGATAAAAGATACTAAGCATCATAAACTGTATGTTCTTAAAAATAAGAACACTAACTAGAGTGTATTTTTCACTCTTTTAATGAGAAACTTTGTCCATTTTCTTGGGGATACCAAACCAAATTCCTGCTTCTGGTAGCTGGGTTGTTGCTCAAGGGTTAAGAAATCTTGTTTCTGATTCGGTGTGTGAATTGCACATTTAACTCTGCAAGACTGCAAAGGGGACAAAAATGAAGTGGCTGTGTGACCAAGAAGAGATGTGCTGCACGCAGTGTAAACAGTCTTCAGAGCGTGTAGCTCTAAAACCGTTGCTTCAGAGACTGGTCAGTGATCTACACTGAACACTGGAAGTGAATCCCCTATGGAAAAGAGAACCCACATTTAGTATACGTCAAGTATATTCAAAGTGCACAAGTACAAGCCTGCAGCATACTAATAGACTTAAAGTGGACTTTACACCTCGCTTCTGGCCTCCATAACACCTAGTACAAGCTACTTCCCTGGTTTCTGCTCACGATATTGAGGACACAAATGCGAGGCAATGGAGCGCTCTCTCTCATTGGTGTAGAAGCATCTTAACTTAAGCACCACAACAGTATAGATGCATCAGTGGAGCTATTTTTAAGTGCAGCATTTTAAGTGTAGGCTTGTCCTTAGTATGTTTCCCAAACCTGAAGAAGAGCTCTGTGTAGCTTGAAAACTTGTCTTGCTCACCAGCAGAGCTGGTCTGATAAAAGATATTACCTCACCCACCTGATCTCTCTAATATAGGGTGACCAATGTCCTGATTTTATAGGGACAGTCATGATATGAGGAGCTTTTTCTTATATAGGCGCTGATTACCTTCATCCCCATCTTAATTTTTTCACACTTTGTCTGATCCCCCTGATCTAATATCCTGAGATTGACTGCGCTACCACAACACTGCATAATATCAGTTTTTGGTGAATCATTCTGACAGTAGGTGGTTAATGAAAAATGCCTATTTATGGAATTAATAACACTGAACGTTTAATATCAGAGGGGTAGCCATATTAGTCTGGATCTGTAAAAGCAGCAAAGAATCCTGTGGCACCTTATAGACTAACAGACGTTTTGGAGCATGAGCTTTCGTGGGTGAATACCCACTTCGTCGGATCCGACGAAGTGGGTATTCACCCACGAAAGCTCATGCTCCAAAACGTCTGTTAGTCTATAAGGTGCCACAGGATTCTTTGCTGCTTTTACTGAACGTTTAGTTACATTTTCCAGTTGAGGTTACTGTGATCAGGATTACTGAGTGCAGTTTACTTAAATATATATGTTGTGACTGCCAAAGTTGGGGCCTTCCGCTCTTTGCTTGTATTTCATACTAATGTGACGAGATAGAAAAGAAAAACTACATGTGTTAAGGTTACCTTTGGGGAAAAATAGTTTTGTCACTGTGATACAAATTACTTACAGCAATATTATTGAAATTATGTGTCATGTGGCCAGTAGGAATATTAAAAACGGTAATTCATTAGTTGTCACGAGTGTGTATTTGCAGTCCTTGAAATATGCAGTTTCTTCTCTACATATACAGTTCTTAACATACAAAATTCAGTGGTCTTGAGTTTTACATTATTGCAAATTGGAATTAACTACCTGAAGTGAATGGAATTTTGAAGGTCATGCCCATATATACAAGAGCTGAGCTGCACTTTGTTTTTGTTTTTGTTTTTTATGGAGACTACTCTTTTTCCCAGTTGAAATCTTGTGCACCAGCCTTCAAACTGCAGTAAATCTGTATAGCTGTACTGTTTGTAAACATGTACAGACCTTAGGTTTTATAGGGAGTGTCCTGACATAAATGGCACACACATACTTTATCAAGGTGCTGACACCCTTCACTTAATAAACCAAAGCAACAGTGTTTTATTTTCTGTTGCCTTCTACATGTTGCATACAGAAGTATAGATACAGTGTTCATTGTCTAAGGGAATCATTCAGTTGTCCTGCTTCTAAGGAAATCTAACAAGAGAAACGTTTATCAATTGACTCCCCGAAGTGGTGATCCCAGACTGTTTTTTCCTTCATTGAACAAATTCAGATGGTTTCTTCCTGTTTTCTTTTTCTTGAAAGTTAAGTGAAGAAGCACAGATTAGCATTTCAGAGGCCTGTAAATAAACATCCCAAGTGTCTAATGGAAAAGTTTGTTTAATCACTCAAGGATTTAGCAGTATCTTGCTGCATCAGCAAGGCAGTGAAGTCCTGGTATGGTGTGTGCCACAACTGAGTAAATAATTCCCACCTCAACACCCATGTGGTTTGTCAGCTCGCAGGCTGTAAATTTGAGGACATAATGGGCTTTTGATTACTCTTTCTTTTCATTGTGTTTGGTCTGCAAGAGTTTTTTGAGTGTTTACTTGCTCAAAGAAAGAAATTACATTGGGCAGCCCTAGCTCAGTTTCTAGAACCTGATACCAAAATGTAAAATTAACCATCTTATTCTAATACAAAGTTACAAAAATATTAACATATCTGTTTTGTTCCTGCAAAGAGCACGTGTTCTAGACCAGGGGCTATATCATTTCTAGACTACTGGACCCTTTTTAAGAGTATGATTTGTCTTGTGTACCCTCAAGTTTCACCTTACTTAAAAACTTGAAATATCAGATATAAAAATACAAGTGTCACAGCAACTATCACTGAAAAGTTGCTGACTTTCTCATTTTTACCATATAATTATAAAATAAATCAATTGGAATATAAATATTGTACTTAGGTTTCAGTGTATAGTATATAGAGCAGTATAAACAAATTATTGTCTATGAAATTTTACTTTGTACTGACTTCGCTAGTGCTTTTTATGTAGCCTGTTGTAAAACTAGACAAATATCTAGATGAATTTATGTAGTCCTGGAAGACCTCTGAGTATACCCATGGGTACATGTACCCCTGCTTGAGAACCATTGTCTGGCCCTCCAACTTACCATCATTAGAGTTATATTTAATTAAGTTTAAATTGATTTGAATTAACTTACAATTGTAATAAATATTGATAGATGTTGATGGCAATTATTTGAATGAACTCTGAATTTTATTATTAGAATAGAATCTATATATATAGAGAGAATTATTTTATTATATTATTTTCATAGTTCAATTAGGAAATAATAAGATAAGGTTAATATTAACCAGGAAGGAAGAATCTGAGACTGCAGTTTATTCCACCCTGAATAAGGCCCCCATATTTTCTCCAAATTTTTGACAGAACCTCTCAGTTAATACTCACTGTTGATTCTTAGTGTGAAATAGTTTGGATTTTTTAACAAGAATACCTGCAGAGGAATGCAGCTGCCTAAACCTCACTGTTCATCATTGCTACTTATATGGTCCCATTACCTGGTATCTGACCATCTCACAATCTTCAAATGTGTGTATCCTCTCAACATGCCTGTGAAGTAGCAGAGTACTACTACCTCGATTTTACAGATGTGGGATAGAGGCACAGATTGACTACAGACAATATATTACTAAATAAACTGTAAAATAGAAATCGCTGGAATGCAGAAGCTACTAAATATAACCTTCATACCATAAATATGTTGAAAATATAATTGCCTAGGGTCTCACAGGAAGTCTGGTAGAGAAGAGAATTGAACATGGGTCTTCTCAGTCCTAGGCTAGTGCCCTTACTACTAGGTCAGCACTCCTCTCAGCCTCTGTCTATGATGATCATATTATATTACAGGGCATTATGTTTAGCACTAAAGTGCTTATAGTGGACTTCAGCTGGGTTGTGAGACTAAAGTATTTCAGTATCTGGTGTTTTTCATTATGGGTGGAATTCCTCCCCCGGGCAGAGTCAGGCCAGGGCTTGCTCCAGGGTTTTTGCCACCCCAAGCAGGAAAAAAGCTATGATCGCGACGTGCAGGAGCTCTGCTGCCGCCGCTTCACTCTTCGGCGGCAATTCAGCAGCAAGTCTTTTGCTCCAAGAGGGATTGAGGGACCCGCTGCCGAAGAGCCCGACGTGCTGCCCCTTCCCCTTGGCCGCCCCAAGCACCTGCTTGCTGGGCTGGTGCCTGGAGCCGGCCCTGGGTCAGGCACAAGCCTATGCTCCACTTAAGTTCCACTGATGCAGAAATGTAAGGATACATGGGACAAATTCTGTTACACCCATGCAGCCCCACTGGCATCAGTAGGTTATGCAAGTGTAAAAGAGAGAAAAAAATTGGCACAATATATTTATTTATATCTGCAAATGGAATTAAAACAACAGCTCTGACATTTTCTTTCTCTCAGTTTACATAAGAAGAAAACTTCTTAGCCAAGTTTCAAAATGCTTTTTACAAATGTTAAAAAGAAAGCCAAACAACTAAGTAAGAACTGGCTGCCTCCTCACTTCCAAACCAGAAAACAACCAACAAAAAAATCTTTCTGTCCTGAACAGCAATAGGATAGAGTGCCAACCTTCATCATATCAAGCTTCCTGAGATCCCAGGCTACTTTTTATTTAGGGTAAGGAGGTGAGGAATTCCAAATGTGCGGGCCCCTCGGAGATAGCACCTGGCCAGCTGCTCCCTCTCTCTTAACCTGAGTGGGCTGTATTTGGGAATCTCCACTGATGACAACTGTGGCAGCTGCAGAAGTGGAAGAAAGCATGCAAACAACCTCCCTCAATTTTACAAAGATGAGAACTATCTAAAAAGATTTAGCACTCTGAGGCCTATTTAAACTTCCTGAGCCTGACACATTGTTCTTGTGAGATAATTTTATGGTGGGTTCAAACCACTTGGAGAAATCCTAGCATATCTGGGGCTCCTATTGCTAGCACGATACAAATAATAATAATAGAAATAACTGTAGAAGAAATTCTGCCCTCTTCTTTACTTTTAAATTCTTGTAGTGTGACAAAGATACATTATCAAAATTCCTGCCTTTCAGTCTTCAGGATGATGCATGTTTTTCTTCAGAACTGTCAGTTTTATTGTTCAGAGCAGGGGGAACTTTGCTTACCATAAGGTGTTTTAACATCTGTTTAAACTATTTGCACCACATTCTCTCCGTTTGTTCATACATCTGTGATATTTCATTATTTCTTTCGTGTTGTTGCAAACCAGTTTCTGTTAGCTTCTTAAATTAATACAAATGTCATTTGACCTTTCTGTAAAATTTAACTTTTTCTCCTACGTTTCAGATACCCTTTCCTCCCTCCGCTTATACATTTTTCTGAGTTTGACTTATATAATTAATTCAAAATGCAGTCTAAGCAGTGGTGCATTACTTGTAATAATGAAGCACATACTGCAGCAGACTGGTGTGAGATTTCTCCACAAGTTGTCATTCTCTCAGGGTACGTCTACACTATGGGATTATTCTGATTTTTACATAAACCAGTTTTGTAAAACAGATTGTATAAAGTCGAGCGCACGCGGCCACACTAAACACACTAATTTGGTGGTGTTTGTCCATGTACTGAGGCTAGCGTCGATTTCTGGAGCATTGCACTGTGGGTAACTATCCCGTAGCTATCCCATAGTTTCCACAGTCTCCCCTGCCCATTGGAATTCTGGGTTGAGATCCCAATGCATGATGGTGCAAAAATAGTGTCTCGGGTGATTCTGGGTAAATGTCATCACTCATTCCTTCCTCCATGAAAACAACAACAGACAATCATTTTGCGCCCTTTTTCCCTGGATTGCTCTGGCAGACGCCATAGCATGGCAACCATGGAGCCCGTTTTGCCTTTTGTCACAGTCACCATATGTGTACTGGATGCCGCTGACAGAGGCGGTACTGCAGCGCTACACAGCAGCATTCATTTGCCTTTGCAAGATAGCAGAGACGGTTATCAGTTCTATGCCGTCTGCCATGCCGTTGTAAATTGGTGATGAGATGATGGTTATCAGTTGTTCTGTGCCGTCTGCTGCTGTCATGGGTGCCCCTGGCTGAGGTTGGCCGGGGGCACAAAGACAAAAATGGGAATGACCCCCCGGGTCTTCCCCTCTTTTGTGTTATATCTAAAAATAGAGTCAGTCCTGCCTAGAATATGGGGCAAGTGTGCTAGAGAACCAGTGTATTAGAGAGCACAGCCGCTCCGTGTCAGATCCTGCAGAAATGATGAGCTGCATGCCATTCTAGGGGGTGCCCCTGCAACAACCTCACCCGTTGCTTCCCTCCTCCCCAGTGCAGTGTCCCCCCCATTTGTGTGATGAAGTAATAAAGAATGCAGGAATAAGAAACACTGACTTGTTAGTGAGATAAAATGAGGGGGAGGCAGCCTCCAGCTGCTATGATAGTCCAGGCAGGATGTTAAACGGTGTGTGGGAGAGGAGTCCAGCATTCCGCTGCTATGATAGTCCGGGCAGTACAGAATCTTTTCTTTAGACATGAAAGGAGGAGGCTGATGGAGCTCAGCCCTCAGTTGCTATGATGAAGACAGTTACCAGCCGTTCTGTACCATCTACTGGGAATGACCAGGAGTCATTCCTATTTTTACCCAGGTGCCCCCGGCCGACCTCACCTGAGGCCAGCCAGGAGCACTCACGGGCTGATGATGATGATGGATAGCAGTCATATTGTACCGTCTGCCACCGGGGAGGGGAGGGGAGGGGAGGGGAGGAGAGGGGAGAGGGTGCTGCTGTTCAGTGCCATGGCATCGCATCTACCAGCAGCATGCAGTAGACGTAGGATGACATATAAAAAAGTCAAGAAATGATTTTTTTCCCTTTTCTTTCACCGGGGGGGGGTGAGGGGGGAAATAGACGAGCTATACCCTGAACCACCCTGGACAATGTGTTTGACGCTACAGGCATTTGGAGCTCAGCCAATAATGCAAATGCTTTTCGGAGACTGCGGGGACTGTGGGATAGCTGGAGTCCTCAGTACACCCTCCCTCACTCCATGAGCATCCATTTGATTCTTTGGTTTTCTGTTACGCTTGTCACGCAGCACTATGCTGAGTTCCTGCTGTGGCCTCTGTCTGGATATTTTTTTCAAATGCTTTGGCATTTCGTCTTCTGGAATGGAGCTCTGATAGAACAGATTTGCCTTCCCATACAGCGATCAGATCCAGTATCTCCCGTACAGCCCATGCTGGAGCTCTTTTTGGATTTGAGACTGCATCGCCACCCATGCTGATCAGAGCTCCACGCTGGGCAAACAGGAAATGAAATTCAAAAGTTCGCGGGGCTTTTCCTGTCTACCTGGCCAGTGCCTCCGAGTTCAGATTGCTGTCCAGAGCGGTCACAATGGTGCACTGTGGGATACCGCCCAGAGGCCAATACCATCGATTTGCGGCTGCACTAACTCTAATCTGATATGGTAATACCGATTTCAGCGCTACTCCTCTTGTCGGGGAGGAGTACAGAAACCGGTTTAAAGAGCCCTTTATATCGATATAAAGGACCTTGTTGTGTGGACAGGTGCAGTGTTAAATCGGTTTAATGCTGGTAAAATCGGTATAAACGCATAGTGTAGACCAGGCCTCATACAAAACAAAGCACAGCAAGGATCCATTATATATAAAGAGAGATGTCAGCTTTGGTTGTTTGGTTGGTTGTTCAAGCAAGCTGGTTAATTTCCGTTTTCATTTTTTCTTTCCCATAGGTTGTAAGCTCTTTTGGACTGTCTTACTGTTTTGTATTTGCATAGCATCTAGAACAATGGAATCTGCATCCATGATTGGGGGCTCCTAGCCGCTACCACAATATAAATAAATAAGAATATTTTTGTAGGATTGAAGTGGTTCTCAGCCACAGGTTCATGTACTTTACTAATACACCAGGATTTTTTGATGAATGCTTAGAACTGCCAAGCGCAAGTGTTCAAAAATTGTGAGGCAGATCCCAACATATCATGAGTTTGGCTTAAATATAATCAGAGTTTAAAAACAGAATACAGTTTTGCATCTTTTTAAGTTGTTGTCTTGCATTTTATCCTGTATGGGTCATATTTTCAAGCTTTTCTTCCAAACCATGAAGGCTAGAATCTTACTCTGTGTGAAGGCTAGAATCTTACTCTGTGTGTGAGTGTTTGTGAGAAAGCAAAGATTATCGTGCATAATTACATAACTCCATCAACTGATGCTTTGAGACAAGCTTCATAGGACTTGTGATAAAATTGTGAGAGTTGACAACACTGTGCTAAGATGCAGAGGTTCTGTACTTCTCTCTGTTGGGTTGATGACTGCTGACTGCCAATTAGTGTGCTAATCTTGAATGTCTCAGTTTTTGAGCATCCCTATGGTGGGATAGAACAGGTTTCTCAACCCGTGGGTCGGGCCCCAAGATTGGGTCTCCAAAATGTTTCAAAGGGTCTCGTGGCATCTCCTGTGGTTCCTGTCCCATGGGGCTGGCTGAGCCCACCTCCCTGCTCCAGATACTGCAACCTCTGGGGTCTCAGCAACATTCAGGTTTGGCCCAGCTGTCTTGATAATGAGAGTCCGGGTAGGCCAAATCTGAGTGAGTGACACTGCAACCCTGTGAGCCAGGTCGCAGCTCCACTCACACAAATGTGGTCAGTCAGGCGGGTGGGTCAAAACTTGAGCAGCGCTTTAATCCTGGATGTTGCTCCGCTCAGAGCAGAGAGCCAAGCCCCAGCCAGCCCTACAGCATAGGAGCTGCCACGGTGGAGTGAATGCTGGGCAGGACCCAATCCCTCTAGGGGCCAGGATCTGACCGAAACCACCCCATGGCCTCCTATTTATGCGGTTGCGACATGCCATAAACATTTACAAATGGGGCCTGAGCCCAAAAAGGTTGAGAACCACTGGGTTAGAATACACACAGTTGATGAGAAGGCAGCTGATGCTAAGGATCTTAGGCTAGTAAACTAGTACATTGCCTGAAAAAGGAGAGAAATCATAGGAACCTTCCTCGTTTTGGAGGTACCCTTATCCTCTGATGTCTTTGGTACATCTTTTGTAATACTAAAGTTTGGTTTTAGCCTGAAGCCCAGGAATGAATCCAAAGTTTTTTCCGTAAATCAGAGACCTCTTTGCACTCAGGTATTTTACTCCTTGCCAAGCTGTCAGCAAAGATAAAAATATGATCATAAGTGAAAGGTCTGCAGAAATGTGACTGGATCGTTTTGCATTTTCATAATGAGAACATGCTAAAGCTGCACATCACCATTGGCTTAGTAATATTTAGAGAGTAAACAAGAGTTGGCAGCATTTTGGCACAATATCCAGTGAATTAAGACATGGAAAAATAATCTAGCATGAGATTGCTAAATTCTCATAACCCAAGAGGCGCTGATGTAATTTCTCTTGCTTATACTAGTGTACAGTTCAGCAATTCAGAGGCCGAGTTGTAAACTGAAACAAACATTAAAGGTTTGCCTTGACTTACATATTTTTTTAGATAATTATATTTTTAGCCACAGATTGGTTACAATAATCTCTAAAGAAAACAATGAGCTGTTCTATATTTCTTATAGCAATTTTCTCTGGCTTCATTCTCCTGAATTATGTAACCCATGTTTTAGGATAACTACTGCCTTCCTACTGTATTATTCTCTAGGGAACAATTTTGCATTATTAGGGAGATGAACAAGACAACCTCTTAATTCTTTTCCATCTCCTCTTTCCATAATATCCTGCTACAGTATATGTCCTTGTTCCTTTAACTCCACCCTGCCTCCTCCCCTCTCAAACACTTTTTTTCATGCGCATAGTTTTTCAAAAGAGCAATCACCACAATTTTTGTATATTTTAAAAATATTCCTCTTTTTGGATTACCAAGCTAAAATGAACCTAGGGCCATCTCTTGCACTTGAGAACAAGAGTACTGATTCCATTCAAGGGAAGAGGGACTGTATGAATAGATTATTGCAGGAGTACACGTCACAGAGACAAATTAATCACCAGTGTAACTTCATTGAATAAGCAGGGAATCCTTGGTGGTTCAATATGTGAGCAAAGTTTAACTTGTTTTCCAGTAGTGGTGATATCTTGAAGCAGATAAGGCCTCCTTGTATAATTCGTTCCAATGCTGTACTCTGTTCTTCATGCTGTAGATAGTATCATAACAAGTAATGCATTTGCCATTTTATTTTGTCAGTGTGTTACAGGGGTGAAAGTAAGCCGGACTGGACTGGCTTCCACGGCGGGGATTTAAAGGGCTTGGTGCTCTGGCCGCTACGGGAATCCTCGAAACCTTTAAAGTGCTGTTGGAGCTCCAGCATCCGGGTTCGGGCGGGGATTTAAAGGGCCTGGAGCTCCAGCCGCTGTGGGGATCCCTGGGTCCTTTAAAGCGCCACCGGACCTCCGGCAGCCGGGCTCCCACAGTGATTTAAAGGGCCTGGAGCTCCATGGCAGCCGGAGCCCCGGGCCCTTTAATTTGCCCCTGAGCCCCAGGGCTCCCAGCTGCCTCTGCAGCTGGAAGCTCTGGGGTGATTTAAAGGCCCTGGGGCTCCCAGCAACAGCTGGAGCCCCAGGGTCTTTAAATCTTGAAAGGCCTCATGTCTTCCGGTCGAGGCCATGCCTCTTCCGATTGAGGAACCCCCCACCCCACCCCTGGACTCCTGGTAAGTCCTTTAAATTACTTTCACCTCGGTGTGTTATAATATTCATTACTTGCATACAGCTGTCTTTTCCCCAGACACACGCATGCTCACCCAAGCCCACACACACCGGTGATAATAATAGCCTGTAAGAAGAACCCTTGTACTGTAGCTTTCAAAACTAGAAATGGTAAGTAAATGTGGGAAGGGGAAGAAGTTTGGAAATGCAAAGAAATGCTGCAGTGGGTTGAATTAGATGAACAGATCTGAAAGTGCACCGTTCTCCTTGCTCTTCCTACTCCTCAGTTTGCAGAGAAAGGCATGCTCGTTTGTGGCTTTGGCCTTCTGATCACTTTTGAAAGATCATCAGCTTCAGTCCAACCACAACAGCGAGCTCCATGGAGCATTTGGGCAATGAACCCCTCTCCCCTGCACTCTGTTCACCTGTCCTATGGGAGCCAATCTTAATAAGCCTATCATTCCTTACAAATGGCATATTTGAACCACACAACTGTCCCAAGGCTGTTGCTGCTCCTTTTTTTGGTAAAGTCAATATAGTGCTTTGCTTTAGTGTATTAACTCTCACCTCGACTGTCCAATTCTAGTTCTTTCTTACCCATTTAAGTACATTGTTGTTGTCACTTCATTCTGGGCCCATTTCTCACCTCTGCACTTGTTCTATAGCAACAGCAGGAGTAGTTTGAGACAGGCTTCTGCAGCATGGAGTAAGGAACACAGAAACACTTCTACTTCAGGTGTGAATACAAAACTAGGACTAAAATAGGAGTCCTTTTTCCAAGCCAGTCTTCTGGCCCTGTCTCAGCACAGGTATCAGTTTATGTTTTCTTCCTTCAGTTTTTTATTAGCAAGCAGGGCCTCAGTTCGCAAAGGTGAATGAGAAGAGGGAATACTCAAAGGAAGTTGTTATGCTGTCAGTTTGCAAAATTATTCATTATTCTCAATGTGGTGCAGGAATCAAGCGTGGAGAGCTCTAGGTTCCACATCCTCTCCCACCCCCCACCCTCAGCAGATGAAAAACAAAGGTTTCTCATTTCACTTAAGTATATAAACACTTACTGTGTTTCATCACATCCTTTTACTGTAAATCTGTAAACCCCTGGTATTTATTTGCTTTGGTGTTTAGGGATAGTGTGATAAATGGTTCTTTCTGCTAATTCAGCATGCATATGGAGGCGTGTGTGGAAGGGAGTGGAGTAATAAGTTAAAGGGCTTTGTAAAGAAGGAGCTCTTGCTATTGATTTATCCAAGACAAATTTTACTGGCATAAAGTCAGGCAGAATAAGCAGGAATTTGATAAAAATAATTGGAGGAGGGATTGATTTGATCCTTCGGGCTTCTGTAGTGGAAGATGATAAGAATATATGGAAAAATCCTTCTTTCACATCTAATTGGACCGTGTAGGTATCACTTTAATTTTTCTATACATTGGTAATGAGCGTGGAGTGCTGATTCTTATGGTGGTGTGGCAGCCATTTTGAAGTACAGGAATTATGTAGAGAGACCAAGGATCCATACTTGTGAAGATATTCTTCTTTTGCTTTCCAGTTTTAGATTAGACGATTCCCCCCTTATCTCTCTTCCATTTTCCAATTCCTGAATTTACTCATCTTGATACAAGCACTTCCTGTGTGTAAATCACAAAAGTTGCTGCTCTCTGACAACAAGGATCCTCTCCCTCTCTCTGTCTTCTTCTCATCTATTTCCCCTTTTTGATGGCTATCTCCTCTTGTCTCTCCTCTGTACTGTCCTCCCCAACTTTTCTCCTTGTCTACCCGGATAAGGCTGCTTCTTCTCATCCTCTGGCTCTGTATTTTTCTCCTCTGTCTCTTCTTTTGCAGTATCCCTTTTTTGCTATTTCTCTTCGCTCATATTCCTGTCTGTCTTCCACAAATCATTTAATCCCTTCATTCAGTGACCTCCTTCCCTTTACATAGTTATCAATATAGGAGGTGGGAATTAAGGTGGCCACCAGCTCCTGGAGAATGGATGCGCTTTCTGTTGAATTTTGTTACTTTTAATATGAAACATAATTTGCAGACCTAGTGGCTGTGTATCAATCCCTGTCCGATAGTGTAAAAATACCTACAAATAGCACTGTTCGGGAAGACCTCAAATGTTTTGGGTTTTGGATAAGCATCTCTTACTGTGGATGCCACTCCGAACCCAGGGAGGCTATCGAAAGGCCTTGTGGAGATCCTTCCACATACAGGTCCCCTTCCCAAAACAGGATGTCTCTATCTGTAGGGTCTCCTTGAGGGAAGCCCAGTAGACTGTTATTCCAAATTGGTGTGTTCAGTGGGAGAACTGCAGACCTATCACATAGAGGCAGGACATTTCTTGAGATGAGATGTGTAGATTTGCCCTATAATTCTTATATTATGGAAAGTGAAGCTCTCCCTCTGCCTGCCCACCCAATCCCTGCTGTGGAACCTGCTGTGGTTCCACCCCCTAAATCCATAAATTCCGCTGAGATCTGCAGATGCCCTCTGTCTGCACTGGCTCCCTGCATTCATCATCAGCTCCCTGGCAGCTTGGCTTTTGAAGGGGCCTGAAGGAGTTGTGGGGATGGGGGAGGGATCAGCATTAATTTATCCACAAAGGTGGCATGGGGTTCAAGGTGAGGTAGGAGGGGCTTATAATTCTACCTTGATGGCTATCTCTTCTCCCCCTCCCCACCTGTGGATCCTGCACTTCACAGGGTCTCTGCAGAACTGTTTCTATTGGAGTGTGGGGAAATGATGCCAAGATTGCACTCCTTGTACCCAGGCCTGATGGATCATTGTTCTCTACATCTCTGTTCTCTCTACCTTAGGAGGCAACACTGGCCTCCATATAATTAAGTAAGCAGCTGTTTCGTGTCTGAATGAAAATAAGTAGAAGTAGGTTTTATCATCAGTGTTAGTCTGCCATGTGTTCATTGTGAAGCAAGCTGAAAATTATTTGGAATCAGTCGTGCTGGCAGCAATGTGAGCTTGAAGAGAGTTACTATGATTTGTTCTTGGCCTGTTGTTTTTCATCAAGCCATACTTTGTCAAAAAACTGCATTTCCTCACCAAATACTAGTCATTTACTGTTGGATTAATGAGAGACTATAAAGCTTAAGTTCACAAACTACAAATATTACACAAATGAGTGTGTAATAATTTATTAATTTGTATATAGATCATCAGATTAAATAAAAAATCCAATATTTGTAATATGCAAAACTAAGTATCCTCAACAGAAACAGCAATTATGTTAATGTAATAGTGGGCAATGTGCCTGTGAATAATTCCCCTCTTGAAATGATATATTTTGTAGGGGTCTGGGAATAAAAGGAAAGTGTATTGTCTTGCCAACAGATTTATTATCGGCTTTTGTGGACAAAAACAAAACTGAGAAAAAAGCCCCTTTTTGGCATCATCACAGGTCTTTTCTTAGAGCGCAACTTTAATTTGTCTGACATGCAATGAAAGAATGGCGCGTTGCACTAATTAATATTGTATACAGTAAATTTATGGATCTGAGACTCTGTTTGGGCCCAGTGATCCATTGAAGTCAATTGGAATGTTGCCTGAGGAACCACTTTGGGATTGGATGCATGGGCCTGATTCACTGCTGCTACTCCTTGTTTATGATAATGTACTGCTATTGATTCAAGTGGTGTAAAACAGGAGTCAGATGGTGGTGAATCAGGCTCTCACAACAAGAGTAAAGTTTATCCCTTCTATAAAAGAAAAATTGCCTGACTTTTTTTTCTCTCTTCTTTCTGTGGAAAAATTCAAATTGTTCCCTTTAATTCCAGTAGAGTGTTTAGCTGCCAATGAAGGTATAGATAATACATGTATTTCTCAGACATTCAGGTTGTTCATTGTTTTAGATTCAGAAACAATATTTTTAGTTTTAAATAGTAGCCAGTTTTTTGATGTTTTATGGAAGCCAGAGAATATTGCTTCCCTTAGCTCATGCAGAGGGTTTTTACCAAGGACTAGCAGGAACTATTTCAAATGTCCTTTATTGAGTCAATGCTGTGGACCCCAGTAACAGAATGTAATATAAAGAGTGTGGTATGTTTCTATAATGAAAGATGTTTCATCTCTGAAATCAGAGTTTGGAGAAGAGGGGCATGGATGGGAAATGTGGAGGTCATTCAGGCAGGAGCAACTTAAGCAGAGTAACTCCCATTTGTGCTTAGCCAGATGTTAGCTTGCCTTTTGCCAATAACCCGAAAGGCTGATGTTTCATAAATTACTGTACCCAGGGACTAATTCAATTGGTGTGATGGACGGGGAAGGGAGGAGGTGTGTACTTCCCTGGTCAGAGATCAGGCATTACGCTTGGGACTATGTTTATCCAAGGTATTTTTTTTTAATTGTGAATAAAAATGTGATTTTCCTAGCGAATATTAAGGAAAATTGAAGATTTTATTAATGACATAGAGCAGTGGTTCTCAAACTGTGGGTTGGAACCCCAAAGTGGGTCGCAACTCCATTTTAATGAGGTCGCCAGGTCTGGCTTTGGACTCGCTGGGCCCCAGGGCTGAAACTCGAGCCTTACTGCCCAGAATCAATGCTGAAGCTCAAGGGCTTCAGCCATGGGGGGCGGAGCTCAGTTTACAGGTCCCTTGCTTGGGGCTGAAACCCTTGAGCTTCAGCTTTGCCCCCAGCCTGGAGCCGTGGGGCTTGGGTGGGCTCAGGCTTTGTTTCCCCCTCCTGGGGCCGTCTACTAATTTTTATTGTCAGAAGGGGGTCATGATGCAATGAAGTTTGAGAACCCCTGACATAGAGGCAAATTACTACTATTTATTTATTTATTTATTTATTTTTCTCAGAACACCTAAAAGGAAAAAGAATGAAACCCTTCCATGCTACAACAAAAGGCCTTTGAAGGTCAGGCACGAGAACCTTCCGGAGCCCTCTCTCAGTGTAAAATATGCTAATGGCAGACTCGGTCTCCAGAGTTCTCCTTACAATGATCCACGTATGTTTGTGTTTGCTTGAGAGAAATCCACTTTCACTGGTTTCATTTTTGGTCTAGGAAAACAGTTTTAAAATGACTCTATGTTAGAGGGGATGGGTGAAATACTAGTTTGCTTCTGTAGCATGTAGCCCTTTCCTAGCACACTGATGCTGAAGATAATGACCCAGCATTGCCAACTTTACTAGTTTTATCACAAGTCTTGCAACATGTGATGCTTTATTTAAAGATTAGCTCCTGGAGACACCTGATTAGCTGAGAATCTCCTCTTCCATTTTAAAAACAAGTTTCTAGAGCTCATGTTCACCGAGAAAAGCTTGAAACATGGCTCAAGTGCCACTCTAAAAAATTTGTAAATAAATAAACCCAGAAGGCAAATGTAAAGAACTCAACATTTAATATTTAAAAATCTCATAGTTTTTAAGCCAATCACATGCTTTTTTGAGGGAGGCTCACTCATGATTTTTAACATGCTTTTTGGTAACTTGAATATTCCTTATTTTCTCTCCATTCTGTTAGGTGTCCAGGTTGCTCATGGAGCAGTTTAGTACTCCAAACTGTAGTATCAAAGGGAAGCTGTAGTGCAGGGGTAGGCAACCTATGACACGGGTGCTGAAGGCGGCACTCAAGCTGATTTTCTGTGACACTCACACTGCCCAGGTCCTGACCACCAGTCCGGGAGGGCTCTGCATTTTAATTTAATTTTAAATGAAGTTTCTTAAACATTTTTAAAACCTTATTTATTTTGCATACAACAATAGTTTAGTTATAAATTATAGACATAGAAAGAGACCTTCTAAAAACGTTAAAATGTATTACTGGCACGCGGAACCTTAAATTAGAGTGAATAAATGAAAACTTGGCTCACCACTTCTGAAAGGTTGCCGACCCCTGCTATAGTGGAAACTTCCAAGAGTAGACCGTTGCAACCCGATGGGACCCCACTAAGAGTGCTGGGGTTGTGCTGAATGTAATTTATGTAGTATACATTTGGGCTTGGTCCAGGTAGCTGACTTTGTTGGGGGACCTGAGGTGCATACAGGGAGGAGAAGCAGTGGAGGCTCCAGAAGTGACTGAGGGGAACAGGGAGGAAGATATGGCAGCGATGGTGCTGGGGGAGACCCAGGGAAGCAGGATGTGATTACTTGGCGAGCCCATCCTGTCCCCCGTTCCCCTTATTGGTGCCTTGCTTCTGCTCCCCGTGAGTGGCTGTGCTGTCCAGGCGGCCCTGCTATCCAGCTCCCAACATCACCAAGTTCTGATTTCACACTGGGCTCCTGGTGGCTTTGGGCCTTGTGCTTCTCTGCCTGGTTGCAGTTGCAGCATCTCTGGCTCACTGACTCGCTACCAAGTGCCCTCCTACCAGGGCCTGGCACCAGCACTTGCTGACTTGGAGTACGCTCTGGGCACTGGTACTCAGGAGTGATGGGGACTAGTCCCCTGGCAATAGAATTATTATGGGGGCTGAGAATGGGACCCAGAGTGACTGGAGCAACCACTGCCGTGCCCAGGTTGGGGAATACGAAGCAGAGTGAGCAGGGCTCAGGTGCCAGGGGAAGCATGGTGGTCCCTTTCTGTCTCTGGTTGAAGAGCGTCCTCCGAGCTGCCAGGTGGTGGCATTTGGTGGAAGGAGCCAGGGATGCTATAACTGGGATCAGACGGGATCATGGGGACTGGAGCCTTTGGGAGCCCAAGTGGAGCTGGGACATACTGGGAGCTGGGTAGCAGGTCAGCCCACATGGCTGAGCCCACTGCATGGAGCAGGAGCTAGACACAGGTGTTGGGGCAGGGTAGGGATGGGACGGACTCTGCAATGAGTCACCCCTGTTCCCTGGGCCTCCCCCAGCTCCCTTGCTGCCCCCTGTCTTCCTCTCAGCTTCCCCCTTGCTCACCTCTGCTCTCTCCTAGGGCCTCCTTTTGCCTCCCAGGATGCACCTCAGCCCCATTTTACCTCCTCTGCTGGCCTTGGGGCACCATTCACCTCAGTTCCTACTCCCCAGTCCAGTCCTACGTGCTGATCCACAGGTCCGTCCCCGCCCCCCCCCAAAATCCCTGCAAGTGTGGTGCATGGGTACAGAAACATATCAGGCCCCACAATATTTCCACTGTGGGGTGCTATGTCCCCCTCCCCTCCAGAGTCCTGCCATCCCTTACCCTATTGTTTGCAATTTTAAGCCAGAGAGTCCTTCCTTCCTTTGTTTTTTCCCTGGGTCAGGAATGAAAACGAAATGACTCTCTTGGGTGCGGTTTGGGTTCGTATTGGCTGTGGTCTAGTCGGGTTTAGGTTGGATTTTAAAATTGGGCCCAAGCAGACCTCTAACAGATAGTGCCTCCTCTCCCTTAAAAATTAATCCCTGCCATCTAGTGGTAATAGCTGACTAAACTACCGAGTATGATCACTACAAGATGAATATCTTTATTAAAACCTTGACTTTCCCAACCTCCACAAGCTCTCTCTCTTATTTAGGAACTAAAAGCAATTTTGCAAATCATTACCGTATAAGCATCAGAAATGCACTACTAATGTTTAGGGAGTTTGAGACCTCTGAGTGTGTCTATTGCTCTTAATTTATCTTATTTAATTTTATTGATATTATGGTTCCTGGATTTATGAGATCCCTTTTTGTGCTCTGTCTGTGGAGAGTATGAGTCTGTTACAGCCTTTGGTAGTGAGTCTTGTCACATTAATTCAGTATGTAGCAAGCTCACTCTTTTAGTTCAGGAGGATCCATGGTTCAATCCCTGCTGTGTCAGCCAAGATCCAGCTCTCACATGAGCTCTCAGGGATTTTCTTTTAAGTGAAGATATCTCTTAACCCTACTAGCCAATGTTGCCTGGTATGTGTCCTCAGCTACACTGCATTCTTTCAAAGAAGATCATTTGACTGGCCACTAACACAGCAGACTCCATACAAAGCTGTCATCTTGTCTCCTGTTAACAGTTGGTTTTTATATATGGAGTATTTTATGTGATAGCAAACCAGTGGCCAGCTAGGACTTTAAAGCTGTCAGCATGGGCCCCTTAGAAGTTAGTGGTAGCAGCGGGGATACAATTTGGATGCTTCTACTCCAGAATTATAGGCATCTATCACTTCAGTTAAAGAAGACTCTTCTCAGCTGTTGGCATAGGAATTATGACACACCCATTCATACACATTTCTGAGTCTGTCTGGTAGAGGGGTAGCAATACACATCACAGTAGCGAGTTCATTACAATCCATGTGACCCGGATGGTGTTTTAGATAGCTTTTGCTATCTTGTTTCTTAATTATCTTCGATATTCTTATGAAAGCACGGTAAAAAAATATGCACTTCATTCCTGGTTTACCACACAAAGGGAGATTACTGCAATTGATTATTCTTGACTTTCAAATCCTGCTGTCAGTTTAATGTTTGCACTATCTCTGTTCATATATGAAGCTTATGGGATAAGCATCAAAACATCCTATTAATTCACATGTGGAATTCACATTCCTTTTGACATATATAGGATTTCTACCATGCCTTGTGGGCTGTATATAGCCCTGAATGTTTATCTTGCAGAAAAAATTCTGTGTATCTTGAAGAAAATAACATAGTACCACAAGGAAAAGAAAAGCTTGCCTTATACAGAGTGTTCTGCTTAGGGTGAATTACACTCTTATTTGATGCAGAAACAAACTCATGGCATTTTCTAATTTAGCATAACTCTTAAAGATAGGAGTATTTCACTTCCCTTCTGGATCATGGGTCTGTAAATGCTTCTTATTTTTCATGGTTCCTTGGTGGAGTCAAGTCTTGAGGAGAAGATCCATGTATTGCCAAGGCATGTAAAAATTAGTCTGAATAAACTGTAGCAGTTGGAATTGTGGGTGAATAGGTTACCTGTTTTTAAATACACAAGTTCATCTTAATATATGAAGAGAACTGTGAACATTAATTGGTCTTTTTTTCTCTAGTTTGCTCACATCTAATACAACTCTACCTCGATAGAATGCTATCGTTGGGAGCCAAAAATTCTTACCGCGTTATAGATGAAACCGCGTTATATCAAACTTGCTTTGGTCCACTGGAGTGCACAGCCCCACCTCCCCAGAGCACTGCTTTACCGCGTTATATCCAAATGCATGTTATATCGGGTCGCATTATACTGAGGTAGAGGTGTATGTATTGTTACTCCCCTCTAAGTGGAGTCAGATCTGCTCAAGTGTTTGATTATGTTGCCCTGTGGTAGCTGGCTGGTGCTGCTATAAACTTTAATACTACTAGAAGCTATTGGTGAGCCTCCTTTAGCTCAAGTGGTATGTTTTCGTAAGTGAAGTTACAGCCTTTTGTCTCATGTGAACAACTGACAGACACATTGTCTATCCTTGAGCCAGAGATTTTTTTTTACACCACATCTGTCAAAAGAGAAAACAAAAGAACAAGAGTAAATAGTTCAACTTTATTCTTGTCAGAGAACTACAAAAACTGCATGCGCCAGTGGAGGCAACCACCATTGTAGTATCATAACAATACATGATTATTATTTACCCTAGGCTGTGGCAGTAATTGCTCTTGTGTAAGGAAGGGCCCACAGATGACATTGTTTAAAATGTTGATATTGATGTACAAAGTTGCCAGCATTACAAGAAATGGTGCCTCTCTTAATTAGGATGATGCTGCATTGCCTCATTTGGAGGGACTCTGAGATGCAAGTGACTTATATGAATGGAAGGAAGTCAGTTATAACAAATGCCAGATGGAGGTATATTTCATAGAGAAATAGTTTTGTGCTATATAGCATGTGAAGTCAACAAACAAGGTCTTAAAAAAATCCCTATTATTCTTTAAACTTTCCTGACAAGACTCCTCTTTATCAAGCCAAGAAATGTCATGTGCTTATACATGCCAGTTCATTTTTAAGATGGAATAATTAAAGATTGCAGTTTATGGTTTTAAGTGAAATCCCTTCCTCCTGTGTTTTTGTCAGAAATCCATAAACTCTACAAGGAAGAGGAATGATTGTAACAGCTGTAATAGTTGGGTCAGTTCTACACGTTCTGCCTTCAAAGCAAAAGGCAGTTTGGGATGACCAAAATGCTTTATGAGGCTTATAAACAATTGCTGAAGTTTTATTTTCTGATTGGATGAGACTGTTGGGACTAGAAGGTGTTTATTCACATTAACCCTCAAGTCTTCTCAAATTAAGTTTCTTAGAGTTAAGTGGAGAAAAGTCTCTGAGCAAAACTGTAAGAAATCGTCAAATGCCTATTTTTTCTATGTTCTTCCCAGAAAGAGGAAAAGAAAATGTGGCTGCTGAATTTTGTGTAGTACAGAAATATGCAAAGGGAAGTGTGTGTATGTGGGGGAAATTTATTTAAGTCAGTTGCACACATTTGGCTGATGGTGCATCATCTTGCCATACAGGAATATCCACAGTCTGCAGTCACTTTATCCTTGATCCGTGAGCCTCTGAGTGCATCAGTAAAACTATTGAGCATTCTTCATACCCATCCTTTGCAGGACTAGGCTCCTATGCTCCATGTGATAACTTGTGGGAGAGGTTAAGAGCATCCTGGAAAGTTGCCAAAATAAGTTGGTTTCTCTCGTTAATTGCCTTCATAATACATTAATTCAGTACACCTACAATGAATGACTTTTTCCACTTTTCATTATTTTTTCTGTGACTATCTATAAAAATATGGAGAGAGCGAGAGATTGTGATATATATTAAGTGAGAAAAACACTGTTTTGATTATGCTCAGAACAAACTGTCCAGCTATTCCTGGTATTATGTATCCTCACATACATTGCAATTTGCAGAAAGGTATTCCCATTATAAATATGAGAACACAGGAAAGGACATCTCGGGGATTCAGTGGCTCAAGGACTGATAATGGGGATGTGGATACTTTTACTTGTAAGTCACTGGTTCAAATGTAGATAAATTAGTAGCGATATAAACTTACTACCACTTGATAGTAGTCTGTATAAAATGAGGGATCTGAGTGATATGTCCTCAATCTACTTCTGATTAGATTTTCCAAATCATAAAGCTGGCAGTAGTTAGCATGATCGTTGACCATCACAGAACAATGGTCAAAGACTGCATAGGTGTGAGGACTGAAGTCCCCTCTTGTTCCTTAAAAGTGATCCTTCCAGGACAGGACTGAGGCTCATTATTGGGGCAGTGTGTGGAAGCTTGCAGCGCAGCTTCTCTGAATTCTTCATTACTGTCAGTACAGTACCTTTCACAGGCTCTAAATTTAACCTAAAAAGGAAAGAAAGCTAAATAGACACAATTATACTTGAAAAATCCTCATAGTTTCATTTTGTACTGACCTTTCCTAAAGTTCTTCTGACAGATTTCACTCAGGCCATGAATAATTAACTTGTTTTATTTGTGCTGTTTGATGGACAGGTGTTATATCTATGAAAAAAAGGTTGGCCAGTCTGAGAGGAATATACTGCTTAGTCAATGGACACTGAGACCATTACTCACCAGCTCCCCTCTAACTCCATCTATTTTGGCAGTCTTGCTAATGGTGGGTTTTTTCGTTGTTCCTTATTTCAGAAAAACTCTACAACTCCAGTGGACGGGAGCTGAGACGGGCCCTTTTCTCTTTGAAACAAATATTTCAGGTAAGTGAATACCTTACCGATCAATCTCTGTGCTATTCAACACTAACTTGTTTTTCCTTCTTTGTATAAGGGAATAATTGAAAAGTAACCCACACTGATGCTATGACCTGGTGGTTAGGGCACAGATGTGGGAGACTTAAGTTCATGTCCCTGCTCTATTGAATATTTAATTATTTATACAAAATTGGACAGCTCCAAGAGAAAAGGTTTAGAGAGACCCATCCCAAAAAAGCCAATAGTCTCATAATTAGAGCACTCACCTAGGAGGGGACACCTGCATCTCAAATCCCTGGTCTGAGCAGGCACTTGTATGTGGGCTTTCCACATCAGAAGGGAGAGCCCCAACTGTTGGACTATTGGGTATTCTGTGGTGGATGGATTGCTCTTTTCTTCTGGTTTTGACTGTACATTTCATCCTGGACCTGTAAAACCTTTCCCAGCTAAAATTTTGTTGAGCCTGGTTTCCACAAAAAGGTTTTTTTGATGAATTGCAAAACTGTTTAGTTGGAAAATTCCCAGCCAGGTCTAATCATAATACATATGCATGGGCAACCTTGTTTCTGACATTCCCTAACTGTTGAGTGCTTTACTTTTCAAGCCTAATAATTTTCTTTTAATGCAGTTTTTTTGGGTGTAATTAAGCATAGAAAGAGAAGATAAGAGTTTTTTTTTAAGGACTCATAAAATATAAATTAAGCTAGATCATTGGAGTTCCACTAAGGATGGAGTTAGCTTGTTGGCTGAGCCAGTCTGATGGTATGAAATAATCAGTTTCCGTAGAGAACTGGATTTTCCTTCTTGCTTATATATCTGTTAGAGGAAGTTGGGAACTGTCCATATCCATGCACCTGCTGCCAATTGATTTATGGACTCTCACTGAATGATGATGATTTTAGGAGAATCTTTATCTCCTGCATTCCTGGATGGAAATTACAATAAAACAATTACATGTCACTGGGAGATTTGAGGAAAGAAGTACATCTTGTAGTGAAGAGGATCCATGTCACATTTGAATACTTGAAGTTGTATGCTACCAAAATGGAAAACGAGGGAGAAAACATCGTGAAGGAAATTATTGGGATTTTACCAATTAATTGCTGTGAAGATTAACTACAGTACTTCTGTATTACCTGTGTCATTATTTCCATTAGTTACAAGTATTGTGAAGATACTGTCCAAGGGTGCCTTTAGAATATTTTGAAAAGAACCATTAAGGAGAAAATACAAGATTTTTGTAGACAGCAAAATGATGTTCTTTGACTTTTCTTGAAAGATGAGAAATGTCTGCATTGAAATGTTAATTTATAAGCATTGAAGAAAAGTGTGTGTTAAGATAATTGTGTACAAAAATATATGTCCAAAATGGTGCCAGAAGACTTGAAGTTCTAGAACCAGTGCCAGGAAAGTATTGTAGTATTAGATGTCTTTTGATCTACAATTGTGCTAAGATTAAGAAAAAGTTATAGTCTTCAGCATAAATCAGCTATCTGAGGGTGTTCTATCATGTTGGTTTTAGTAAGAAAGCACCTTCAGGGCTACATTTATTTTTCTTTGAAAGATTAGAATTTACTTCAAAAGTTGTCTCTTCAGGCTAATCCCGTTCTTTATATTTTCATGCAGTGCTCATTTTGTAATAATTTTCAAAAAAGCTGTGGAGATTTCATCATCTCTGAGAAAAGTGCCAGAATGTCTCATAACAACATCTTTTTATAATCATGTCATCAGAGATCAGTTAATTTGGCAAAGGAGTCTGTGCCCATTTTTTTTTCATTAAAAGAGTTTGAAGGTAGCATGCATCTCTTATTTGCATTAAGGAAATGAGCCCAGGTTTTATAAGTCATTCAGGCAGCACATAAATATGAAATCAAAATAACCAATGCTTTTGTTTGTCAAACAAGGTCTCAGCAAAGTGAAGCAAGGCTTGGCAAATACCAAGCCATTGTTTCAAATCATAAACAAAAAAGAAAAGATTCATGTGACATGTACAGAGCAGGAATCTCTGTTTAGTTTCTGATGTTGGCTGAATTCATTAAAAGGGTAAAGGGGGAGTTTTCTTCTTAAAGTCAAATACCATTGCTATATCTTAATTATTTTAAAATGTTAATATTTCTAATCAGCATTTTCTGTGGGATAAATTGTGATACTGTCATTTTGATTTACTATGTATTGTGATTGTATCTACATGGACAATCAAGTCAAGCATGTTCGTCTAAGTGTCTTAACCATTCAGTAACTGCAGGAAGGGTGTTATGGCAAGTCCATGGGGGAACCAAGCACCCCTTGCCCATAGTCACAGCGAGCAGGTATGTAGCCTACATCTGCATCTGGCCACAGTGGCAAACAGGGAAGCCATGAAGACCCCACGTGTCACAGACACAGAGTTGGGGGGCTCCTAGACCATGGCCCGACCACTTCTTGGCTGGGCCAAACTTGATTGCACTGCAACTCTGTGCCCCAGGTTGCAGCATTACTCACTGAAATTTGGAGGAGCAAACATAGGGCCTCGTGGCAATGGGGTAAGGAGGCTGCTGGGTGAGGGGACTGAGAGGGGAAGAAGAGGTCAGGTGTATGTAGAGAGAAATCCAAATCTATGTCCCCTCACTTTAAATAGTGCTCCACAAGCTTTGGTTCGAGTCATTAGCAGCACATCTGATCATTCCACATCTGAAGTGATTGAGCTTTACCCAGAGATTGCGAAGAAGGTTGAAACAAGAAGGCTGGACTGTTGGTTCTGCACTGGCTATGTTTAAAGCTTATTCTTGCCCCCTAGTAAGTCACTTTGAGATGATATTGAGGTTCCTTAGGGGAATTGTCCAAATGGGGCAACTTGAGCTGAGACAGTGGCTCAGTGTATTAAACGCATCTTTAAACAGAATAGATGTGGCATGTCTTCCACCTTAAGAAGCAGATTCTGCAAGGCAACTTGTTGCCTGAGGTCAGGAGAGTCAATGGACAGGACTGGTAGCCAAGCTTGGTTGGTTCTCATATTATCTGTTGTTATATGCATAGTTTTGGTCAGCTGAGTGTCTACTAGTCCTGTGTGAAAAGAGCTGACCCACCCTGGGAAGCAATACTTGTCTACAGAAAAACACAAGGCAAACCCAGAGTTTCATAAGCCTTGCCTATGCTTAAAAAGTAGGTTGACCTAGTTACTTTCCTCAGAGTTGTGAAAAATTTCACACCCTGAGCACCATACTGAGGCTGATTTAGCCCTGGTGTAAACATGACTAGGTCAACAGAAGAATTATTCCGTCGACCTAGCTACTACCTTTCAGAGTGATGGGTTAACTACATAGAAAACCCTCTTCTGTGGATCTAGGAAACTTCTACCCTACAGCAGCACAGCTGTAGCACCTTAGCTGTGTCACTGTAATGACTGTAGTGTAGAGGTGCCTTTAGTGTCTGTGTATTGTCTTCCCAGGTACAACCAGCTAAATTGCTGATTCTCATCTTTATTTGCAGCGAGGTCTTGGTAAGGTGTGCCTTTCAAGTGATTCTGATTTACTGTCTCCTTACTCCACAAATACTCCTGTTGACTTCAATAGGAGTATTTTTGCAGTAAGGAAGGTAGTATTCAGCATGAGGGAGGATATCAGAATCTGGCCCTAAATTAACAGAAAATAAGCATGGCACATAATAAGACAATGAACAGGAGTTCCACTTTTTAAATCATAATTTTAAATAGAGGAAAAATAGGTGCATTAAAAAAACAGTAATATTTTATCAGTTTTAAAGGCAAAATAAATGAATTATGTATAATAATAGTATTTCTGTTTTACACAGTATTAAAGGGTTTTATTTAATAGAGCCTCTAGTAGTACAGCACATAATAAAATGGAAAAAAAGTTATGCGCAGAGGAATAACCATGCTTGAGAAGGTACATACTAAAAATGGTGATCAGACCATAGTTTAAAATTATGCTAATTGTAGTTTTTCAACATATCAGTGAGTCAGACAAAAAATACATTCCAACAAAAGAAAGAAGAAGAAAACAGCAGAAGCATCCTCCATTTGTGAAATTGAAATATCACTCTCTAAAGAGAACTTTAAGAGATGCTGATCAACTAGTAGATTAGGTTTTGTGGAAAGCAAGCATTGATAGAGTATAGTGGTAGAATATTATGTCAGTTTTTGTTTTAGTGAAAATAATATTTTGCATAAAGAACTTTTTCCATTAAAATGCCATTGTTCAAACCTGGGAGGTGCTGATTAATCTATACTTTTCTTTGATGATGTATGAATGTTGGGTAATATATAATACATAGTCACATATAAAATCTCTGCATATATTTTCTCCTTTTTTCACAAATTCATTAATCATATAACAATGGAGCTTTGCTTAACATGTTAAAAGAAGTAGATTTCTCAGACTCCTGAAAACATTAACTAGAAGGTGTTCAGAAGCACACAGTTTTATCAGTAAGTGAAATCAAATGTCACACACTTCAGCCCCTAAGGAGTCATCAATCACTCTTAGAAGAGTAGAAGGAGTATACTCTGTTTGCCTCATTGATCTGAGGAAGGAGATGTGTCAAGGAGAGTACTCCTTCTGCTCTTCTAAGAATGATTGATGACTCCTTAGGGAGTGAAGTGTGTGACATTTAATTTAGGAGCCTCTGTCCTGGCATGCAAAGCCCTGTCTGAGGAGAACAGTCTTATAAACTCAGATTGCCAGATCTCCCCTCTAAGAGCTAAATCTCTTGCAAGGACTCCTGATTAGCCGTGGGGAAGAGAGAACCTTTCTTCCCATCCTGACTTCCCAGTCTGATAGGCCAGAGTTTGCTTCATCTTCACCCAACTTTGAAAAAGAGAGGTCTCAAAAATCACCCATGAAATACAGGTTGTATCACCCTAAGTATTAGCAAAGTTCCTTTCAGAAAACCACATCCAAAGCCAAAGCCTTACTCAGGCCTAGGCAATGTTATTGTATATGGACTAAAAAACATCCATAAGATAACACACTGAGATTTTAAACTGTTGAGCTCTTTCTTCTAAGCAGGTACAAAAACAGTCCTAGAAACCACAACTTTTTGTGTCTGAGATATTCATGTCTATTTGAATTGAAACACTGTAGCACAGGATAACTACTTTTGTATGTTTTCTACCTCATTTATCTTGCATTACTTAAAAATTTAATGTGAAATTGTTGTTTGATCGACTATACAAGCGCATGAACGGGCACTCCTTATTAATGAGCTGCATTGTAGGTTTGAGCTGCATGCGTCTTGAGTGAAACATTTGCTAGCGGCTGTCAGCTCCAAAATGAAATGGAAAGAGTCACAATATAAAGCCACTCTTCCATTTTCATTCAAGACCTGAGGGATGAAATCCTGGTACCACTGAAGTCAATGGCAAAACAGCCATTTTCTTCAGTGGGGGTGAAAATTTTACCTGAGGAATGAAGTGTTGGTCTTCAGTGTACATGGACTGTAGTGAGAAATAGGGACAGTTTAACAGCATCTTTTTGTTCACTTCACTTCACAGTAGTGTAGCTGTAACACTTGTCTGTTTCAGACAAAAAGTGTATGAGAAACCACCCAGGAGCTTTTGGACTGAATGCTGTTTTGGGTAGGTATATGTGAGTATGTGAGAGAATACACAGAGACTGAGGCCAGGTCTACACTATAAACATACGTTGGTATAAACTACGTCACTCAAAGATGTTAAAAATCCACACCCCCTCAGTGATGCTGTTATACCAACCTAAGCCATAGTGTACACCGTGCTATGTTGATGGGAAGGGTTCTCCCATCGACATAGCTACTGCCTCTCACAGGGGTGGATTAACTATGCTGACAAGAGAAGGTCTCCTGTCGGCATAGTAGTGTCTTCGTGGAAGCACTATAGAGGCGCAGCTGCGCTTCTGTTTTAAGTGCAGGCCTGTCCTGAGGTCACAAACAAGAACAGAGAGGCAGAGGGAAAAAGGCAAGAAAAAAAGCCAAGCGTGAGCCTGTAAGCGCACTGTAACCCTGACACAAGCTCGAGAGAGTGCCTTTGGTTCTGGTGTTGGCTAAAGGAACTTAGGGGGCTGGTAAATTAAGAAATTGCTTCTTTTTGTTCTTGGCTCCAATGTATTCAGAGACACAAGACTTTGTACATTCCTTGTAAATAAACAGGATTGCATCAAAGAAATTCCTGGCTACAATCAATTTCTGCTCTCAACTGGAAAACCCACAGAGCCCCAAACTTTGATTAGCCATTTGGATCAAAAGAGGGCAACAGTATTTATCTGTGATTGAAATATGGTATTTTTTCCCCCTTCCCTTTAACTGCAAATGCCAGAAGTGAGATACGGAGGAAGAAAATTCCCAAACATTCCTGTTTTCTTGAAATGCTTTGGAGAACTGAAAGTTGCCAAGGCAATAACATATCTAAAGCAATAAAATCATCTATAATTTTTCCACTTCCACCAAATGTAATTGAACCAGTACTGGGGCTTCTTCTGTGAAGATAGGCCTTCTTTCATTGAGTCATTTTAAATCGTACCATACGTTTGATTTCCCAAATTCTGGGCTTTCTAAACTGGCCATGAATAAATTTTGGCTGGAAATTAGAAAACGGTTTCTTACCATCATAGGAATGAGATTCTGGAACAGATTTCCATTAGGAGTAGTAGGAGCAAACAACCTAACTCATTTTAAGAAGGAGATTGATAGGTTTATGAACAGAACTATGAGACTGAGTGGCCTGCAACAGTAGGGGATTGGACTTGATGACACAGGAGCTCCTTTCCAGTCCTCTGTCCCTATGTTCTTCTTCTGAAAGAAGGGCTGGATGAGCTTAGTGCTTCACATAGCACAGTAGAGATAGAAAAGATCAGCTAGATAACTGAGTTCATCTTTCTGCAATCTCAAGATATTCCCTTCTTTAATGTCTCTCTTAAACCTAGATTGCTAAACTGCGGTTATTGCAAATATTTACAGCTGTATAAGGCATATTACTGAACATGCAATTGCTGTCACCTCTCCATTGCTGCATGACTAGCAGATAATTATTGTTTTTTGTAAAGTATATACATCTAAGTCCCCACTCTGAGTGAAGGATTGTTCTCTACAGAATACTTTCTATTGTTTTGTTTAACTGTCTCAAGCAATGGCATACATAAGAATTCATACACAATACCAAATTAGGAAGAAGTCTGGTATACAATACCTGTAGTAGCATCACACTAAGGATTTGTCTAGAATAAGTGGAGTAGTTGAGGTTAGGTTGGGGTTAGCTAACACATTTTAGCTACCTTTGACCTAAGGTTGACCCCATTCCTAGTGCAGACTCAGTTTAACACTTGTACCTCAATCTACCTGGTTGAAGCTGATTCCAGCACAGTTCTTGACCAGCTAAATTGAGGTACAAGATGTTAACATGTCTGTACTAAGGAAAAAGTCAAGATAACCCTAACATAGTCTCAACTACTTTTCCTAGTCTAGTCAGCCCTTTAGAGTTCAGTTATTAGATGATTAAATTTAAAATCCCTGTAAACATTTAGTGTGCTCTTTTTCTAAAGGTTTGATCCAACTGCAATGACGTCAATGGGAATTGTGTCATTGACTTGCATTCGGGCCTAAATTTCCAGCTGTGGCACCATCCTCAGTGAATAGAAGAGCACTGGGTTTTTGAAAAAATAAAGAAGAAAAAGATTATCATTTGTGGGAATCATGTTTAGCAAATTCATGTATATTTAAAATCTTAACACTTTTGCATGTCTTACGGAAGGCATATACATTCTCCTTAAATAGGGGAAGACAATTTCTTTTAATTGAAAAAGCTGTTATTTTACCCTAAATTAAACCTGAAGATATACCGGTTATGTTGTGTGTACCCTGTATATAGGATGACTGACCTTGCTTCTTCTCTTCCTTTGTTTACTGTCCTCTAAGCAATCACTGCAATATTAATGAGGAAAGATATGAGTCTTGTCTACAATTTACTATCCTGTAGATTTTTCTCTGTGATATTGGGTGGATATAGGGACACATGCATGAGTGATGTTTGGTGATTTTAGCAGTTTGATGTACTGGCAGATCCTCGTGCCTCCTTTCCAGAGACCACTCAATGAATACTTTCATGGAAGAATATGTTTTCTTCTTTGAGTGATTGCTCATGTGTATTGCACAATAGGTGTGCATGCTCGCCATGTGAACCTGTGCTGGAAGTTTTTCCCCTAGCAGTACCTGTAGGGGAGCGACCTAGTGACCCTTGGAGTGGCACCTCCATGGCACGGTATAAGGGGCGCTGCGTGGAACCCCCACCCTCAGTTCCTTCTTGCTGCCAGTGAAGGTGCCTCGGAACTGCTCTGCTCCAACTTTGCTGTAACTTGTCCCCAAAACTGCTTGTTTGTTCAGTGTATGGTACCTGTAGTTAGTTGTTTAGTTAGTTTAGTTTAGCTAGAGTGCCCAGGCCAGGGCATGCCCTGTGCCCTGGGTTTTAAGTCGTGAAACACTTCTAGGCAATCTATGCCAGTGAGTGATCTGCATGCGGACAGTTTACGCTGTTTGGGGGAAACCGATCTCAGCAATCGCTGCAAGATTTGCAAGTTGGTTAAGCCTCGGACCAAGAGAGAAAGGGACATCAGGCTCTGGGCTATTCCGATGGAGTCAGTGCTGACCCTGGCTCTGGCATGCCACTCCAAGTCGGCACCATGGTGTTGGTGCACGGCGACCCTTCGGCGGCATTGGCTAGTCAGCAGCACTTCCCATCCACCGGGCATGCCAAGAAGGCTAGGCAGAGGCCTTCTTAGCCGCGGCACCAGAGTAAACCCGGGACAGAGTCTAGACCCATGTCAGGCAGTCCTCGATTCCAACCAGCCTCTAGGCCTCCAAGTCAAGTTGTGTGGAGTAGCCCAGCCCATTCAGAGCAGGCTTCCCTGGATGTCCGAATGCCCTCCACACCGGAGGCCCTGCAGGGTACCTGGGATGTTACGTCCATGCTGGTACGGGGAACACCACTGATGTTGACCCCGCCCTCCAGAGGCAAGCCACTTCTGGGCTCGCCGCAGTCACCCACGGCTCAGTACCGGTCTCGGTCGAGGGAACGTTTCTGACGCTGTTCGCTGCCCAGCGTCCATTCAGGGCAAAGTCCATGTGGATCACCCTGGATGCCCACCAGGTTGTCTGGATGGGTTCCGTCTGACCGAGACTCTCAGCACCGCTCTGCCTCGAGGAGCAAACACCGATGGGACCGAGGTAGTCGTCACCTAAGGTTCTCATCTCAGAGGGATTATCGCAGCCAGTCATGGCATGGACGTCGACGTCATTCCCGTTCGTCGTCCTTCTCCAGCACCCCACCACGGCACCACTTCCGCAGCCCCAGGCGTCAATCACTGGTGTCTCGCCGTCGCGTGTGCGCCCACCGGAGCCAATCGTGGAGCAGCTGTTAGTGACGGTACCTGTTCTCCACATTGGGATCGTGGTCTTGTGGTCGGCATCAGTCCCGGCACCGCCATTCCTCCTGGTCCAGGGATAGTGGCAGGTCGTATGTCAGCCCGGCCTCCCTTCATAGTTGTCCATTGATGGGCCAGGCCAGCCAAGCCAATCAGCTGGCTCTGCTGGTGCCACAGCAGGTGCAATGGCACTGGGCACCGTGGCTGGCCCAATGGTGCCAGTGGGCACCATGGTCCCCGACGTAGCTGCCAGTGAGGGCTTGCTCGGTGGCTGGAGCCTCAGAAGGACCATTGGCCTCCTTCTCCAGACCTCCGAGGAAGGAATCGGTGGGACGTACATCATAAGAACATAAAAACGGACGTACCGGGTCAGACCAAAATTCCATCTAGCCCAGTATCTTGTCTACCGACAGTGGCCAATGCCAGGTGCCCCAGAGGGAGTGAACCTAACAGGCAATGATCAAGTGATCTCTCTCATGCCATCCAGCACCACCGTCTGACAAACAGAGGCTAGAGACACCATTCCTTACCCATCCTAGCTAATAGCCATTTATGGACTTAACCACCATGAATTTATCCAGTTCTCTTTTAAATGCTGTTATAGTCCTAGCCTTCACAACCTCCTCAGGTAAGGAGTTCCACAAGTTGACTGTGTGCTGCGTGAAGAAGAGCTTCCTTTTATTTGTTTTAAACCTGCTGCCTCAGCACCGTGCCCGGAGACTGACCAGGTGGTGGACCCTCCGGTGCCAGTGGACACACAAAGTACCATGCTGGCCTCCTCACCCTCCTTGGATGAGGTGATTATAGCCCCTCCTCCCTCCAGCCTGCAGGAGAACTTTAGGGCCCACCAAGAACTCTTAAAAAGGGTATCATCAAGCCTCCACCTCCAAGCAGAGGAGATGAAGGAGCTCTCGGACTCTCTGTTTAATGTACTGTCCTCCTTGGCACTGCCTATCCACGAAGGGGTGGAGAAAATTTCAAATGCGCTGTGGCAAACCCTAGCCTCATTGGCCTCCATATCTAAGAGAGAGGAATGCAAGTATTTCATCCCTGCCAAGGGGCATGAATACTTATACACTCACCCTGCTCCTAACTCCCTGGTGGTCGAGTCGGTCAACCACAGGGAATGGTAGGGCCAATGAGCTCCTACCCCGAAAAATAAAATAAAAGATGCTGGACTCATTTGGAAGAAAAAAATTATTTGTCCTTGAGCTTCCAGTTACAGGTGGCATTCCTGGGCTGGTATGAGTTCAATCTGTGGGGCTCCCTGCCCAAGTTCAATGACTCTCTCCAGGAGTGCGACAGGAAGGAGTACAAAGCGCTGGTGGAGGAGGGCAGAGTGGCTGCCAGGGCAACTTGCATGCAGCTTTGGATGCAGTGGACATGGCCGCGCGGTCCATGGCCTCCATAGTGTCCATGAGAAGGGCGTCATGGCTCCTGTTCTCTAGGCTGTCCCGTGAGGCACAGATCTCCCTGCAGGATCTCCCGTTTGATGGCAAAGCCCTGTTTGCAGAACAAATGGATACAAAGCTGCATGGCCTGAAAGATTCCTGCACGACCCTCCATACTGGGTCTCTATGTTCCGGCTCTGGCTAAAGCTAAGTTCACGCTGCAGCAGACTCCCACTCAGGCCACCCATTCAAAATACGTGACCGCTTATAAGAAGTTGCGGGACTATAAGAGGTGACCACAGAGGCAGTCTCAGCCTGTCCCCAACCTGGGTCCTCAAAGAGAAAGCAGGCGGGGAAAAGGTGGTTTTAACGGGACGCCCAGGGGCCCCCTACCAGTTCTCGTCAGGGATCCACCCTCAATAAAACTTCTCGTCTCCAATTGGTTGTGTGCTTTCCTCCCAGAGTGGTTCCAGCTGACCTTGGCCCGATGGGTCCCCATCTCCCGGGGCTATAAACTCCAGTTTACTTCCTCCCTGCCCATCCACCCCCTGTCCCGTCCCTCCTGGGGGACCCCTTGCATGAGGCTCTGCTCGAGCAGGAAGTGGGGTGGCTCCTGGGCCTAGGTGCGGTGGAAACAGTTCCGGGGGAGTTCAGATTCAAGGGGTACTACTCCTGCTATTTCCTTATCCCGAAGGCCAAAGGGGAACTCAGGCCCATCTTGGACCTGTGAGGCCTGAACCAGTACATGGTGAAGCTCAAGTTCTGCATGGTCTCCCTGGCTTCCATCATCTCCTCCCTGGATCCCAGGGACTGGTACGCTGCCCTCGATCTGCAGCACACATATTTCCGCATTCATATATTCGAGGGAGAAAGATGCTTCCTCCATTTCCCAGTGGGGCAGGAACACTACCAATTTATGGTTTTCCCGTTTGGCCTGTCCACTGCTTTCAGGGTATTCACAAAATGTATGTCAGTGGTGGTGGCCTACCTCAGGCACCGGGGGTCCAAATCTTCTCCTATCTGGATGACTGGTTGGTCAAGGGCAGCTCCCGGTCGCAGGTGCGGGATCACGTGGCACTCCCTCTGTCCACATGCACCACTTTGGGCCTGTTGGTAAACAATACCAAGTCCACGTTCGTTCCGGTACAACGTATAGAGTTTATCGGGGCGGTTGTGGACGCCTTGTCGGCCAGAGCCTCCCTCCCACCAGAAAGGTTCGAGACTCTGAAGGGGCTCATCGACACGGTCACAGGATTTCCGCTGACAACAGCCAGAGCATGCTTCCAGCGCTTGGGTCACATGTCTGTGTGCACATATGTGGTCTGTCATGCCAGACTCAGGATGAGTCCCCTCCAGCTCTGGTTGGCTTTGAAGTTCTGCCAGGCCGGGGACAGGATAGACAAAGTCCTTACGGTGCCTGAACCATACGGTGGTGGTCCTTCCCAAGAAACATGCTTCAAGAGGTCCCATTCAGGAGCAGGCCCCCGTCACTTTAACTGGTATCCGACACATCGGACCTGGGATGAGTGGCCCATTTGAGGAACATTCAGACCCAAGGTCTGTGGTCGGCTCAGAATCTGACCCTCCACATAAACATCAAGGAACTCAGAGCAGTACGGCTGGCGTGCATGGCCTTCTGCTCGCACCTGAAGGGCTGGGTGGTCAGGGTCCTCACGGACAACATTGCCTTGATGTTCTACATCAACAGGCAAGGTGGGGCCTGATCCTCTGTTGCAAAGCCCTCAGGCTGTGGAATTTTTGTATAGCCCACGACATCTGTCTACAGGCCTTCCATCTACCGGGCGCCTGGAACGCACGGTCGGATCGCTTGAGCAGAGACTTCTCCTCTCAGCACACGTGGTCTCTCCACCCAGAGGTAATGCACAGACTTTTCCAAGTATGGGGAACTCCCCAGGTGGACTTGTTTGCGACTTGGCAGAACCGTCGCTGTCCCCGGCTCTGATCCAGGGGGGCTGGGACAGGGCACTGTCTCCAGTGCCTTCCTCCTGTCCTGGTCAAGCCAGTTTCTCTATGCTTTTCCCCCGTTCCTCCTGATTGGAAAAGATAAAGACAGACAAGGCCCAGGTCCTTCTGATTGCCCCAGCATGGCCCAGGCAGCATTGGTATGGTACCCTCACGGACCTGGCAGTCACCCCACTGTGACAGATGCTGTCCTGCCCGGACCAGCTCTCCCAGGACCAGGGCTGCCTTCTCCAACCCAGCCTAGTGGCACTTCACCTCACGGCATGGCTGCTCAATGGTTAGGTAGAGAGGAAAGGACGTGCTTGGAAGGGATTCACCGTGTCCTCCTAGAAAGTTGGTGGCACTCCACAGGCCGAGCCTACTTGGCAAAGTGGTCTTGGTTTTCCAAATAGGCAGAAGAGCGGGGCATTTCCCCAGTGGCCACCCTGATCCAGCTTATCCTGGACTACTTCCTTCACCTTAGAGCCCAGGGCCTGGCACCCTCATCAGTCAAGGTGCACCTGGTGGCCATATTGGCCTTCTATCCACCGGTGCAGGGCCACACGGTATTCTCCCATGCTATGACTGGCCGATTCATTAAGGGTTTGGATCATCTCTTCCCATATGTTAGGCCCCCAGTCCCCCAGTGGGACCTAAACCTGGTGTTGGCCCGTATCACGGGGCCCCCATTTGATCTGCTAGCCACATGCTCCTGGTCACATCTCTTGTAGAAGGTGGCTTCCTGGTTGCGATCACATTGGCTAGGCAGGTCTTAGAACTCAGGGCCCTGACCTCTGAGCCCCCGTACATGGTGTTTCATAAAGATAAGGTCCAGCACCTCCCACACCCTTCGTTCTTCCCGAAGGTAGTCTCTGCCTATCACATGGGTCAGGACATTTTTCTGCGGGTCCTCTGCCCCAAGCCACACGCATCCAGTGAGGAGCGCTGCCTCCATATGCTGGATGTGAGACAAGCTCTGGCTTTTTACCTAGAGCGGACTAAGCCATTCAGAAAGTCCTTGCAACTGTTCATCACCTCAGTCGAGTGCATGAAGGGTCGGCCGATCTCCACTCAGTGGCTCTCCAACTGGATCACCCCGTGCATCTGTACCTGTTGTGACCTAATGGGAATTCCTCCGCCATCAATTGTGAGGGCACGCTTAACTAGGGTGCAAGCCTCGTCGGCTGCCTTTTTAGCCCATGTCCCCATTCAGGGGAAATATATAAATTAACAAGAATTATATTTTGTTTTACATTTTGTCAGCATCTGACACCAACAACTTTTACATTTTTGCTTTGATGATATTTTTGTGATGCAGTTTGAAATTTAGTCCCTGAAACAGGCTTCTGTTCATGTGCTGTCCTGGGGTGGGAAACCAGATATGGGGGATTAGGATATAAATAAAATGTTTTACTTTTCAGCAAATTTTGATGCCCTCTCGTTCATGCCAAGATGGAAATACATAACCAGCAATAGTTTGGTGTATATTTGAAATGTCTTCAACTTGGCAAGAAATGATCTGGTCTTTTAATACATTAATGTCAGACTGTTCTACTAGCTGGCAACAGAAATACTCTGGAGATGCTTATGAGACTGGAAAAGAAATTTGCTGGCATTTGCTGTTTGATAAGTAGCCAGTTGACTCATTGCAATGTTGTGCTAGGACATTGATACTTTAAGGGTAGGTTTTCTGCATAAGCCACAGGGGGCTAGGAGTGCAGCTCCCATTATAAGTTGCTTACCTGCTCTAAAAATGTACCCATTGACCTGTAGTGGTTGTTGGGAATGTCTTAGATATAAACACATACTAAGACAAAATGCTGTTCTGTGTTGTATTGTTCAGGAGTCTTTTTCCAGTGGTACTGTGGTGGCCTATAGGGGAAGTGAAATATGTAACAAGTCAACATTTGGTTAGTATTTTCTTTCCTTTGAGAGACCATCCTGGACACTCTTGTCCTTCAGACTTCCACGAGATGAGAGTATAGAATGTTATTTTATTAATGGCTAACATAGATTTGCGTATAGAAGAAGGAAAAAGCTTAATAAAGCAGGTCATACTTGGCCTTAGAGATATATAAGGTATAGCAATAAAGTAGATGTTTTCCTTAAGATTCTAAACATTTTATGATACTTGAAGTAGGAAAGATCTCATTATTTGTTAAATTTATATTCCAACAATTCCTAAAGACACTGGTCATTGTGCTAAGTGCTCTAGGAACTGTATGAACACACAAGAATAGGTGGTACCTGCCAGGAAAAAACAGTCTAACTAGACAGAAAAGACAAAGAATAGAGAAGAGGGATGTAATGTAAAAAGCATGCTGTCAGGGTGGTGATTGGTGTTTATCATGTTGTTGTCCCATATTTACACATACGTTGGAGCAAGAAGGAGGGTGAAGGAGATAAGTTAACAGGAACATGAAGCAGGAAGATGCAGAAAATGCGAGGAGATAGTGGGGAGACTGAGAGAGGAACATAATGGGTAGGAGGAGTGAGGCTAGCAGGGGAGGAATTGTGGTGGAAGGGGGGTGGTTGAAGCAACAGCCAGACAGCAGGAGGAAAAGGATGCCATGAGTCAAAGCTGAAAACAGAGTCTGATTATATCACCTGTGTCTACGTACACCTCACTCCCCTCCCCATACACACATCCTGTTGCTTCCGCTGCTCCTCCCAGCCCCTGACTGAAATGTGGGAAGTTTCTGCTCCCAGGAGATGGCCCTACCTCTAGAGTCTGCTCTTCTTCACCCTGCCCAGATGGCTGGTCAAGGGGGGTATGCCACTGGAGCCCATAGCCCTGAATGCAGAAAACATCTCTGGAGGGGGAACACCTGGATCCGGGGTCTAAGAGAATTTGGAGGAAAGGAAGCTTCCTCTTCCAAGCCAGTTTCACCTTGTAACTCCTCTGCTACCCCTATTATCCTCCATTAGGCTATTCATAGGTGCTGCGACCCATGTGCTGTCTCTAATGTGTTTAGGTCTGTGGATCTAGGGAGTTTCCTTTGCCCAGCTTGCTCCCACTCCATCCCCAATTCACTCTTCCATAGTGCTGCTGAGAGAGGCACAGCACAGTTCCACATCATGTATGCCCCCCCCCCCCCGCCTGGCCTCTCTACTTTTGCATAGCAACAGCATAGTATTGTGCTGTGTTTAAGGACCTACTGGCCTGGGGAATGTGGGATGCAGCTTTTGACTCATAGTTATGAGGCATTTTTACTACTACATCTCTAAAGCAACCATTAGTTGACAGGTAAGGGCAGATTAAGCTGTTTCTAAATTGTCTGCCTTTCAATTATTTATAATGTTTCATGTTATTATAGAATCATTGGTAGTCGGAGCTAGGTCATCTTGTCCACTTCCCAGCATGCTTGTTCTTTCCAGTATATTCTTGAGTATTTTGTCCAGATAAGATATAAACGTAGAAATGCCATAATGGATCTGACCAGTGGTCTGTCTATCCTCACATCCTGTTTATAATAGTGATTATAATCAGATGCTTCAGAGAAAAAGGCAAGAAACACAACAGTGGACAATTATAAACTAACCTGTTGGTAGGCGAAGTGCCTTCTTAGCCCTTTCTGTTAGTGATTGGCTTATGTAGTGAAGCATGAAGGTTTATGTTCCTTAAATTTTCTGTCTAACACACCTGTGTATGTTCCCATTATGCGTATAAATATCTCATCCTTCTCGAATCCTTTGTAACATTTGTCCTTAATGATACTTTATGGCAATGGGTTCCACTGGTTGAGTATTTGTATATCGTTTTGATTATCTTTTTGTTCCTGTGCTATGAGAAGGGTTCAGTAGGAACAACAACTTTACCTTCTCTAAGCCACTCATTCCATATGCATGTATTCTCTTATTAATCTCTTCTCTATAAGCAAGAGGTGTAAATGATTTGAGCAGTGGGGCTTCTACCATTTCCTTTGGGAAACTCTCCCACAGCCTATATGTGAATTGCTAGGGAATTACCTTCAAACTCCTAGATGTCATGACATGTAATGATATATATTGCGAGCCTTGGTACTGGAGCAGTCACAGTTTAGTTCTCAATTATATACATAAGCACACTATTTCCTGTCAATTTCCAGTTTTATCCCTCTGGAAAGTTACAATCAACCATCTCCCTCACAAAGGGCTCAATCTGTCTGCAAAGCTCTTGGGGGTATACATTATGAGCAAATTGATTACAGTTTCACAAAATAAATAGGGCAGCACCATGGGAATATGTTAAGTAATGCATGTATAACCAGATGTAGAAAACTACAGTAAAAACACTACCAGAATGTCCCCAGTATCTTCATTTAGGAGTATTTTGTCACCAATGCCATATAATGTACAGAATTGAATTTAGAGATGTAAATTCTTCAGGACTGTGTGAAAAACTCTATTCATATCTGGTTCTGTGCTCTGATTTTTGTTTGTGTTTTAAATGGAATTATCCACCTCAGTGCAAACCAGAGGTTTAAATAATGATATAAGACAGGATGTGAATCCTATAATCAGTTGTTTAGTTAAGAACAACAGGTAGTCCCTATATGGAATCCTATCTCTGGTGCTCCATACATAATTTAAATTCAACCAGCAGGACAGTATGAGACATCTCATGGAATATTAAAACTTTCTTGATTTCCCTCTTTCTTCAAGGTGCATTTGTTATAGCTGATATGGCCCAGGAAGCAACCTAAAATATATTGAAGCAAACAGTGATGTTTGAATTACAGATGTATAGTATTAGGCGCTTCTGGATTTGTGATTTAATATTTTAATTACACTAATAATTTTATAGTCTAGAAAACAGTGGCTTTAAAATATATTGTGACAGTCCATATTTATACTCCCTCAATCACTTCCTGATGACATTGGCTCAGTGTGTATGCCAAGCCAGGGCTGCCCAGAGGGGAAGGGAGTCAAGTGGGGCAATTTGCCCCAGGCCTCGGGCCCTGCAGGGGCCCCCACGAGAATATAGTATTCTATAGTATTGCAACTTTTTTTTATGAAACGGGCCCCTGAAATTGCTTTGCTCCAGGCCCCCTGAATCCTCTGGGCAGCTCTGTGCCAAGCTATCATTGGAAGCTCAACTTGATATATATAAAAAACATAACTTATTGCTTATACAATTAAAAATATGGATTTTGGGATTTAGCTGGAATTTCGTTCTGTGATATGTGACACAGAACTGAATACCCATGTTCTTTTGTTTCTACACTAAGGTAAGAAAGTTGACAAAGATAATTTTGTCAGTAACTTCAGTGGATTTGACACACAAGGTGCTAGTACTTTGGGAGCAGATATAGGTAATTACAAGTAATCATGCCTGTGCAGACATTTCTGTGATATGTTTTAAAGGAGTCTGTGGGTCGGATTCCTAACTGTGCAACTGAGAAGATGGACAAAAAGGAATTGGTTGCTGGTTCTGCACAGACTCTGGCATAGATTTAAAAAGCCCATAGGTTGTTGTTACCTATGCTAGTTACCTCTGGACCACGTAGGGGCTATACGCCAGCTGGTAGTAGCCAGAGTGCAGTGCGATCTGTCCACGCCCTCACATGCCTACTACACTGGGGTCTGCAAGGAATAGTGCTGTAGGAACCAGCTATGATGGCTCTGCAAGCACTGGGGCTGCCCAAAACCAGAGCAGTCCTTGGAAAGGGAGACCTGGCTGCTTCTGCTCCCTTTGTGCCACCAGACGTGCAAAACGGGGGCAGAGCAGGCCAAAGAATCTTGCCCTATATTATCTTTTTAAAAGACTGGATCCTGCCCTTCTGCCTCATTTGCATGCCAGTAGAGGAGTCTTAGCAGTTGTTTTGGAATACGGTGTCTCATTTTATTTCAATATGGTATTCTCACACTGAAGAATAAAAAATGAGTAGAGGGCAAATACATTCCTTGTATTCTTTTCTTAACTGAGATAGTTTATCCTAACAAAGCCTTAATTTACATTGTACCACTTGCTGTGCTTTTTCTTCCTCCTCCCTCACCAATCATCTCTAGCTCCCTTGAAATTAATTTATATCACCAAATGAGAAAATCCTAATCCTCAACCCCTAATCCTCCTAAATCCAGCTCAACTTTCTGATCCTACGTTCAGTTTGCAGGGCAGGCAGTTAGAAAAAACACATCCTTTTACTTCTAAGATGATAATATTTGATTTGGAAGTAACTGAAGAATAATAGACATGGGACCCCACAATACTATTTTATGGAATAACTTTTCAGAGTAGTTTCACACTTCAAGGATCCATGTGTTATTAGTATTATCATTATGTATTATTTTATATGCAGCAGTGCCTACTGGCCCTTATTCAGAGCTCACTTGCTCCAGACTGTGCAATTCACACTTCAGTGAACAGCTTCGCTACTGCAGCAGAGTGTGTGGGGCAATTGCAAAAGTACCATTAATTAGTGAGCACAAGTGCGAACAATTATTCCTTCAGTCCTCCCGCCTTAAAAGTAGAAATTGCAATAGAGCGCCACATAAAATTCTGAGTTAGCAACACCACTAATTGTAGGGCCGCTCTGCATTAACTGATTCTCACTAAAAATTGTTGAACTGTTAGATGTCAGTGAGTCTGCCTTTAGTTCCTGAATTGTTTCAGGTAGGATTTAACTTTCTCACATTACAAAACGTTGCATGACAAATTTGCAAGACAATGTGATATCTTGCAATGTAGCAATATGAATTAGTATGACATTAAGACACAAGAGTGCATATTCAGACATAAAGATTTTATTCTGTATGACAGAAACCATAATTGAGGTTACAGTTTAGTCACAGGTATTTTTAGTAAAAGTCATGGACAGATCATGGGCAATAAACAAAAATTCATGGCCCGTGACCTGTCCATGACTTATACCAGGGGTCAGCAACCTTTCAGAAGTGCTATGCTCATTTATTCACTCTAATTTAAGTTTTTGCGTGCCAGTAATATATTTTAACGTTTTTAGGTCTCTTTCTATAAGTCTGTAATATATAACAACTATTGTTGTATGTAAAGTAAATTAGGTTTTTAAAATGTTTAAGAAGCTTCATTTAAAATTAAAGTAAAATGCAGAGCTCCCCGGACCGCTGGCCAGGATCCGGGCAGTGTGAGTGCCACTGAAAATCAGCTCGCGTGCTGCTTTCAGAGTGCCATAGATTGCCTACCCCTGACATATACTATGAATACCCCTCATTAAATCTTGGGGGGGGGTCACTGCTGGGGGGGTTCCCTGGGAGGGGCTTCTGCTGGGAGGGAAGAGCTGGGGGCCACTGCTGTGGGGGCTGGGGCCAGTAGCTCCAGCTGCTGGGGACCACTGAGCACCAGCTGCTCCAGCTGCCCGAGGGCCGCCAAACAGCGGCTATTTTGGCCACCCCTGAGACCGCTGCTCAGGTAATTCCCAGGGCTAGCTGCCCCAGGCTGCCCAAGCGGCAACTGGTACAGCTGGTCCTGGGGCTGCTTCAGCAGCGGCCAGTGCGGCTGGCTGCAGAGTCACTCCAGAAGTGGCTGGTGTGCCTGTCCCCAGGGCCTCCTGAGCAGCTGGCACCGGAGCCAGCTGCTTGGGCAGCCCTGGGGTCAGCCACATGCAGAAGTCACAGAGGTCGCAGATAATCATGGAATCCATGACTTCTGCAATCTCCATGAGAAACATGGAACCCTAACCATAGTAAACTCAGGTTTAATTCCTAGCCCTGGTCTGCCCCTAACTAGAACAATGTGGAGGCTTTGCACGGGGGGAAACAGAGTGGTACTTCTCTTTCAATGAAGGATACATCTGGCCAGTTCACGTTTGTGCCACACAGAGGACTCCTGTCTTGTAAAGAATATTCAAAAGTGATTTTTTTTCATCTGTGCTTGGCAAGGAAGTTCCAAGGTTTTCTTTCAGATGTGGTCATCACAACGGCTACCCATGCCTTTATCAGTTCCAGACTGCACTGTGCTCTACAGTTGCAATTAGAAAGTTGGCTGGTACAGAATGCGCCTACCTGCTTATTCAGTGATACCTCACGAGGGGTGGACAAGCTGACAGCACCCAGGTTCCTGGTTTAAACAAGCCAGTATCACAATGGGTGTGATGTGCAGCTTTGTAAAGTGGTAGGGGCAAGATATATGGAGTGGGAATAAATATGGGAATCCTCAGGCTTCCCAGAGGGATATGGAAAAGTCTTAGAAAAAGGAAAGGCATAAAAATGAGTTGCTCTTTTAGTGGAAATCCCCAGGCGTGTGTGTGTGTGTATAGAAAGAGAGAGAGAGAGTAAATTGCACAGCTGTTGGCCATGTAAAACAAAAATATGTGGACATCTGAACATGATTAACAAGTAACTAATCCAACATCCCAAAATGCTTAAAATACAGCTGTGTGCAGTACTTGTTAGAGCTGATTTTTTTTTAAGTTTACTGCATTCTGTTTTTCTGTGAGATAATTTTCTGAAAAATATTCTCCTATTAGGAGAATGTTTGTGGCAGTGCACCCCGTAAGGCGTTACGGAAATATGCTTATGAATGTATATGACATAACTGGAATATGTTTTATGCTACATATACCATGTAACATATCTCTGTAAAGGTTATGATCTCCTGTATCTATTCATCCTATTTGTTTGCATGTCATTGTTGTATTCAAAGTTATGAATATTGTCTGTGTACTTGCTTGATTTCTAAGTAGCCTTAGTAAAATATTTGGTCAGCTTCTTGAGAAAGGAATGTGCAAATTAAGTGCCCAATCAAGAAACATTTAAAGAACAATGAATATTGGAAGGCTCCAATCCAAATAAGAAGTCAACCTGAGGACATTTAGGGTAGCATGTAAACAATGGCTGCTGCCTGTAAAGTCATGCATGGACATATGACTTGCCCAGGTGACTTCAAAACTCCATCTTGGAGCTGGAATTTGCATAGGAGAGAGGAGGGATCTCCACCCACAAGAGAAAGTCTGTTTAAGCTGGTGGGAGACCCCTCCATTTGGTCTTCAGCTGGCTCAAGAGAGAGCCTCTCCGCCCCCAAGGATACCTGAGAGAAACTGGAACAGAGGACAATAACTACAGGGAGTGTGAGTGATTGCTGAACCCAGACTAGAAGGGGACGAGTCTGTAAAAGGAAGCTTACTGGACCACCTCTGAGGGTGAGGTTTTATCTGTATTCAGTTTTATTACTGTATTAGGCTTAGATTTGCGTGTTTTATTTTATTGGTAATTCATTTTGTTCTGTCTGTACTACTTGGAACCACTTAAATCCTACTTTCTGTCTTTAATAAAATTAATTAAACCAGAATTTGTATTAATACCTGCCGGGGGGTGGGGGGAACTGTTGAGCATATCTCTCTATCAGTGTTATAGAGGGTGAACAATTTATGAATTTACCCTATATACAGGACAAAATGGATTTATTTGGGGTTTGGACCCCATTGGGAGTTGGGTATCTGAGTGTTAAAGACAGGGACACTTCTTAACCTGCTTACAATTAAGCCTACAGCTGTTAGGGGATGTGGTTCAGACTTCGGTCTGGGTTTGCAGCAGGCTGGCTGGTCTGGCTCAAATCAGGCAGGGCCCTGGAGTCCCAAGCTGCCAGGGCAGGAAAGCAGGTTTAAGTGTAACAGTTTGTTTGTAAGTATTTATGTATTATGTTTGCCAGCCTCTCACTTAACAAGCAAACTTTAAATAGTTTAAATATATTCAAGGTTCTGTTTGATGGCTTATTGGAATAAAATAGTGTAAAATTGAAAAGCAATATACATATATAATGGTTCCTGGTTTTGCTCTTGAAATGCTTGCTGTTTTTAGGATTTTATCTGTTCCAAACTTATCAATGGGTGTTTAAAATATATTTAGCTGACAGGGCCATCGGTATCTTTTTGTAAAGTTCTTAAGTAGCTGGTCTTTGTGTTACTGCACAATCTTTATGGTTGTAGGAGCTTAAAAGGAAGCTTTTGGAGATTTGACTGTATTTTGCTTCTTTTCTCGTCAGTGCTTTAATGTCTGCTGATTAAGGAGTCATAAATCTTAGCAATATTGCTGGAGAGTTCCATTTCCCTACCAGATGACAAACTTTCCTCTGCCCCGGTTAGTTGTTATCATACACATGCCACAACTGCTTGTCGTTCATTGGTGCTGCTCTATATAATCTAGAGAATAAATGATCTTTTTCAGAAAACGATGAACCACTTGCCATTGCTAGAATAGCCTTTACTCTTGAGGTCACCTAACTTGGCAAGTCAGAGAGTTAATGGGTTTGTAAAGATTACCCTAGTACAGAGATGATGTAAACATTTTCTTTTCAGTTTAGGATATGTGGATTTGGATTCCTTTCATCTTTCTTTGCACATTCCAGATGTTTGCTTCTTTCCCTACATCATATATACATGATGGAATACATAATGTGCAGAGTGAAAATTTTTGTCTACAGTATGATGTGTTTATACTCTACTTCATTACACCTTCTTTTCTCCTTTTATTAGGGAAAGGAGGAGTACCTTAAAAGCCATTTTAAATTCAGTTTTAGTGTGTTTATTCAGTGTTTTTCAAAGTAGTCTTGTTAAAGTTTCCACATTCCATTCATTTCCTCTGCAGTCTAATGCAATATATCTCACTTCAGTCAAGGATGAATCTACAGGGTAATAGTTTACTATTTCAGCCCTTTTGATAACATTAAAGAAATCAGGTTTCTTGATTTCATTTAAAAAAGAAAAAGCAATGACAACAAACTATAATACATACTGCATATCACACTGAGAATTGAAAAGATGTTGTCAAGTTTTTTGTTTGTGAATAATATTCTGGTAGAAGTACAGACATAAAATAACAACTATGCATCCATTCCAATAAAGATTTGGAGGGCGATTTCTAAGGACTTGTACACATTACCGTTGATATCAGTATAACTTATGTCACTCGGGTGCGAAAAAGCCATGTCCCTAAGTGCAAGTGCCAATGTGGACAGCTCTCCTGCTGAAATAGCTACCGTCTCTCATGGAGATGATTTTATTATGCTGATGGGAGAGCGCTCTCCCATCGGCATAGAATGTCTTTACCATACGTGCTACAGTGGCACATCTGCACTGGTGAAGCTGTGCCAATGTAGCAGTTCCAGTGTATACTTGCCCTAAAAAGATGTAAAGGGCAGTTAGATACCCATCTCCTAATGAAAGTCAGTTGGCACCTAAATGTCATATTTTGCCTTTGACAAACTTTTTATTTATTTATTTTGCACCTGAAGGGCCTGAGCTAAAGCTCACTGACATCAATAGAAAGACTCCAATCGACTTCTGTGGGCTTTGGATCAGACTTTTTTGGTATCTTTTGGATCTTACAGCTCTTCTAAATTGACATGTTAGGTCTTCTAATGTTAAAGATATTCTAGAAACATTGGAACACAGTGTCAAGGTTTTTTCCCCACTTTGAACTTTAGAGTACAGATGTGGGGGACCTGCATGGACCCTTCTAAGCTTAATTACTAGCTTAGATCTGGTAGCACTGCCACCACCCAGAATTTCAGTGTCTGGGGCACTTTGTCCCACCAAAACTTTCCCCTCCCTGGGTTGCCTTGAGGGGCTTTACCACTTCCCTGGTGAACACAGATCCAAACCCCTTGGATCTTAAAACAAGGAGGAATTAGCCATCCCCCCTCCTTTCCCCCCACCAATCCCTGGTGAGTCCAGACCCAATCCCCTTGGATCTTAAAACAAGGAAAAATCAATCAGATTCTTAAAAAAAGAAAGCTTTTAATTAAAGAAAGAAAGATAAAAATCATCTCTGTAAAATCAGGATGGAAAATGCTTTACAGGGTAATCAGATTCCTATAGACCAGAGGGACACCCCCACCCCTAGCCTTAGGTTCAAAGTTAAAGCAAACAGAGGTAAAAATCCTTCCAGCAAAAAGAAACATTTACAAGTTGAGAAAACAAACATAAGACTAACACGTCTTGCCTGGCTAATTACTTACAAGTTTGAAACGTGAGAGACTGATTCAGAAAGATTTGGAGAGCCTGGATGGACATCTGGTCCTTCTTAGTCCCAGGAGCGAACAACACCCAAAACAAAGAGCACAAACAAAGACTTCCCTCCACCAAGATTTGAAAGCATCTTGTCCCCCTATTGGTCCTCTGGTCAGGTGTCAGCGAGGTTTACGGAGCTTCTTAACCCTTTACAGGTAAAAGAGACATTAACCCTTAACTATCTGTTTATGACACAGTTATTCTATTTTTCAGTATTTCCAGTTGGGCTATTGTGTCCCTAACCAATCCAGAATGGATCATTTTGTCTGTCAACCCAAGGACGTTGAAAACTGTTCAGGAAAGGTTCAATCTCTTATCAAGATTTCTAGAAAGGTGTCCATAAAATATTTCTAAAAGAAAAGCAATGTATGCTGAAAAAGATAGTTACCAGCCAATTTTACTGAGTTGAATTGTAATTCCTATTGAAAATACATATTTGGTTGCTGTGTTCCTTGTATATCAGTGGTCTCTAAATTAATGCTTAGATTCTATTGCTATTTTTATTAGTTGAACAAAAGCAATAACCATTTATCAAAAAGATTGCTGGAAAAATGATTTTGAAGAAGTGTCTCTTTTACGCCTTTGGTAAACATACTCTTACTTGGACAATTCTGGATAACTTTTAAATATCCTAGATAACTTCTTTTTTTCCAGTATATTTTTTTCCTGTGGGGCTTAGGCCCCATATTCTTACGATATGTTGAAATACCAAAAAGATTTGTATAACCACTGATTTTGGCAACTACAATAATTTCCTTGCTAGAACCTGTGAATGGGATTCACCCTTTAGTGAATCAGAATGGATTGAGCAGATTGATCTTATCATAATCATAGATAAACTTACATAAAGCTTACTAGATGAGTTCTAGGGCTTATTACTACTTTTTTCAATCTCTTTATAACTTTATGGAAAACAATTTTCAGAATGCTGGAAGACCAAGAGACTGCTCAAATCATTTCCTTTGAGCATAAATGACATGGCTGTGTGTGTACATATATGAGTTGAATTATTCAGTGCTTTCATATTGGAGAAACCAGGAGAGAAGAAATTATATATGTACATTTTCTTTTCTCTGTCAAAAAAGTACAGAGTCTTCCAAACAATCTAGTAGGCCATACTTTGCCTGTTTCAAAGGATGGCTGGCCTTCTGTTTAAGAAATATATTTAAACAAATACCCTCCGTACTACATCATGCATTGCACTAGCCTTCACTGGTCAACAACATAGTCTTACTGATTTCACCATAGTCTTTTCCTCTCTCCTTTCTTGTAACTCCCCTATGGAACCATGGTGCCTGGCTGGGCCACACTGAGATTGCCACACTCAGGGCAGACTGCAAGGAATAGTGCAGACAGTCCCCAAAAACCAGTGGTTTATTCTATAATTAGGTTCACCAAACTAGGAACAAAAGAGCTTCTGTAATACCACACTGGTTAACAAGAAGACAGACATAGTCCACTTCAGGCATTCCAGCCTTTGGCTCTCATTTAGACAGCCAAGTCTAGTACAGTGGAAGGTCATTAAAACCCTATTCACCATAAATCAAGTTTTCCCAATCCCAAAGGATCAGACACATTATTCCCCAGGTCAATGAATATTTCAGATCTTACCCAAATAACACGGTTACAGCTAATCCTTGGTAACTAAATCTAAGATTTTTTTTTAATAAGAGAAAAAAGAAAGAAGAGAGTTACAAATGGTTACAAAGTCAATATACATGCAAATGACTTTTAAAGTTCATAGATCAGAATCATAGCAGCATTGTAAATCTGCTGGCTTGTAAAAGTCTCTCTGGAATCAGTTCAGTGGGTTATAGTCCAACAGGCAATTCAGGTGTAGAGTCTGTTAGTTTTTCCATGAGATTTCCAGGATAATCTAGGCGACTGGAGACCTCTGTTGTATGTCTTATACTTTCCCTGTTAAAAGTTTAAGCAGAGCTGAGCTGGCAGGATCAGGCTTCTCTTTTATAACTCTTCTAGCATGCTGACAAGCCTCCTCATAGAAATTGTCACAGCAGGGCCTTCCCTTGAGGAAGAACAGGCAACGCAGATTGCCTGTGAACTGTTGCTTTGAAACAAATCTTCTGTTTCCTATGCATGCACAGGTAAACTAGTTACCACATGTGAATGAGTGTAATTACCCAGTCCTTCATAATAACATAGATAGATAAACTGAAGACAATGTAGATAATATTATTTGTTTCCTGCAGTATGTTACGTCTTTGATCTCAAGATTAACTGGACACAGTCACATACATAATTAAGGCAATTAAGACATGAAAGTGAATTACCAGCTCATTCGTTTACATTGTTAAACTTCTAACAAGATATAGCAGGGGTGGCCAACCGGTGGCTCTGGAGCCACATGTGGCTCTTCAGAAGTTAATATGCAGTTCCTTGTATAGGCACCAACTCGGTAACTGGAGCTAAAGGCGCCAACTTTCCAGTGTGCTGGGGTGTGCTCATTGCTCAAACCCGGCTCTGCCACAGGCCCTGCCCCCACTCCACCACGTAACAGCTGATCAGGAGGTGCGGGGAGGGAGGGGAAGCGCTGATTGGCGGGGCTGCTGGTGGGTAGGAGGTGCAGGGAGTGGGGCAGGGAAACTGATGGGGAGCTGCTGACATATTACTGTGGCTCTTTGGCAATGTACATTGGTAAATTCTGGCTTCTTCTCATTCTCAGGCTCAGGTTGGCCACCTGTGAGATATAGGTAAACAGATGAATACACTTAGCATCTACTCTTGACTTCTATTACTAGAAATGAATGAGTTGTTGATTGCTAGTGTAGTACATCTCTTTGAAATTCACATACACGTGAATTGTTTTGATACAAATGCCTCTTGTTAAATTGTTATGGGTCATACAAAGGTTGGCTAGTCTGCCAGTGTCACATCCTATTTATGTCTTACTTATTGTTTATTTGTAATGTGGTAGTACCTAGGAGCCCCAAACATAGACCAGTATTCCATTGTGCTAGGTGCTGTACAAACACAACATAACTTTGTTTGTAAACTACTTAGGAGCAGGGATCATGTCTTTTTGGTGTATTGGGAAGCACCTAGCAGACTTTCGGCTGCTGTGACAACTGGTATTATAAAATTTGTGTATGATTTTACATAATAAATTGTACTGTAAATGATATGTGCCCACGTGATGGTGTTCCAGCTTCACTTTGTCTCATTGGCTCATTTTCATCACTAATGTAACTCTATTGGCTTCACTGGAGTTAGACCTAGGAGGAATTTGGGACATTGCTTCCAAGTTTTACACTTCTGTTGCATTAGTACAGAAGATCATTCACTGACTTGAGACCACAGAGTGTGATGGGCATTATGAAGTGACTTGTGGGAAAATGGCAGCTTTAGATCGACATTTTTATTTTATGTTGCCTGAATCCTTTTCTCCTTACTCAAACAAGTAAGTTTAATGGGACTGTTCATGTGAAGTTAATGAGAAAATGTGTGACTGTAGTGAGCAAAATGTAGTCCTTTTCAATTTAGTTTAGATCCTTTGCCTTTGTAATATAGTTCTTATGTATATACAATTGTTCTGTACAGACTGGCACATTTGACTAATTGTGAGATTGGTATTACAGATGCTCCCCGGGTTACGCAGACGCGACTTACGGAAATCTGGACTTAGGGAAAAAGTTCCGTACACTCTTTTTTTTGCATAATTGTCAGTGATACATGCCCAGCTTACGCAAAATTCAACTTACGCAAGGTGTTTCGGAATGCTTGCATAAGTCGGGGAGCTTCTGTACACAAAAAATAATACACAAACCAGAATGTTTAAACTTTGGTGCCTAAAGTTAATGCTACTACATGATCACTTCTGATAATTGAGTCCCTTTTACTTAGCCGACTAGATATGGATTTAGGTCTAGAATGTGTTTTGTCTTGCATCATTTTTTCAGTCAGCTGAAAAATGTATGGTTTATGACAGGGTATTTTGACAGTGTAACAGCTGCTGCAAAATGTTAGTTTTGGAACATTGCCTTAAAATGCAAATTTTGACAACAGGTTTTACACAAATTAGTGTGAGATAGATTGACTTGGAATTGAAGAGCTCAATCCTCTTAGTAGTGACAACTTGTAATAGATTCCAAGGGCATTTCACTAGTCAAGGGTTGCCAGGGCTCAGCATGCTTTGGCCACAGGCCTCCAAGCATACCTGGGCATGCCCTCTTTGTCAGGGGCCTGGCGGTAGCTGGCGTAGAACCTCCTATATTGACTCTGTGTCAGCCAAGGATTCCCCCACACCAGCAAATCCTCAGTTGCCCAGGTAGGGCAGCTTTAATTCCCCTTTGTGCTTTTGGAGAGACACAAAGTGGGTTTACCATGGGCCATGATCTGGTCCAAAGTGTCGGAGCCAGATCCTCAGCTGGTGAAAATTATCTTAATTCCACTGACTCCAGTGGAGCTATGACAAGCCTGCATGTATGCATCTCAGCCAAAATCTGGCCTGTTTTATTCATCAAGGGGAGTCAGACTATAATAAATATATGCAATATTACCAAACAGACTTCTCTGTGTACTCTGTGATCCCGCTTTATGCCTGACCCCTTTCTATATTATTGATACAACCATTACCAGAGAGCTGAACACAGAGGTAGAATCACATTATAAAACTTTGAACATCAACAAAATAGTTGAAAAAAATTAGAGCAAGTTTATGTCCCCTTCATCAAATCTGGTATTTGCACTTACAATTTAATAGTTTAAATTGAGGACGCTGTCTGATGGTGTCTGGGGATTGTGAATCTTAAAACAATATATTTACAAGTGGTTCATTAATGTTTATGAAAAAATATAAATCTGTAGAAAAGTAGAGTTCTAAACCAAAGTCTGATGCATATTTCCTAATCTGTTTTGTTTTATTTACCATAGGTTTATGGAGGGAAATAAAGGATGAGCTTGATTTGAGTTGGCTTCTCCTTTTTATTCTTTTCAATAGGATAAATAATTCTTAGCTAAGGGTAAAAATTTTGATTGACATCTTTCACCTCTTCCTGCATTACTCAGTAATCAAATCCTTCCCCAGCATTTCCAGCTGACCCAAGATTTGCCATTTCATAAATTTCCCTCAGAATGCTTTATGGCTTGAAGATATACCTATTCCAACAAATTATTAAAATTATTTAACTCTTCACTCTAGCAAATGTATAAAATTCAGAGCCTAATAAGTGCATTGTCAACATAAAAGACAAACACTTTATTCTTTAGATGACTTTGCAGTTTTCTAACTCTGTGAGGGCCATCAATTATATGACAAATAAAAAATAATCTCCAACGAATCTATGTATTTATTATAATTGTGGAGTCTGGACCTATTCCCCTTAGCGCTACAGTATTTGAAAGATGACAGTTACCATTAACATCTATTTCTTTGTGAAAACATATATAAGTTTATGTAAAACCAAATCATTATTGGTAAGCCACAGGCAATGTTAGTATGTGTGTTAACAAAGAAGCTAGATCCAGTAATATTTTAAATTTATTAATGCTTACCTGGTTAATTGCTGCTGCTTAATTAACTGTCCAGCAGCTGCCTGTAAATTTAGGCATGTTTTTGAATGGATGCTTTTTTCTTTTATATAAATGTTTCTCTCTATTTTGTTGGCATGGGTGTTCTAAATACCTGTTGTGACAGACCCAGGCAAGTGTGGTACAGGAGTCTGGTAGAGGGCAAATATACTGGTCACTGGATGAGTAGTTTTCTGTTCCCTGAGTGACCAGAGCAGGGGCTGCACTAGAGTAATCAGGAACCTGCTAGAACCAATTAAGACAGACAGGCTGATTAGATCACCTGCAGCCAATCAAGGCAGGCTAATCAGGGCACCTGGGTTTAAAAAGGAGCTCACTCCAGTTGGGGGTGTGGGGGAGCCAGAGGAGAGGAAGTGTGTGTGAGGAGCTGGGAGCAAGAGGCATAAGGAGCTGAGACTGAGCCCACGTCCAGACTAACCCGCGGCATCGGCGGGTTAAAATCGATTGCTCGGGGATCGATATATTGCGTCTAGTCTGGACGCGATGTATCGATCCCCGAGCGCGCTTACATTGATTCCGGAACTCCATCAACCTGAACGGAGTTCCGGAATCGACATGGAGAGCCGCGGACATCGATGCCGCGCCATCTGGATGGGTGAGTACCTCGATTTTAGAAATTCGACTTCAGCTACGTTATTCACGTAGCTGAAGTTGCGTATCTAAAATCGATTTTAATACCCTAGTCTGGACGTGGCCTGAGAGGGTGTTCTGCTGGAGGACTAAGGAGTACAAGCATTATCAAGAAGGAAGGTCCTGTGGTGAGGATAAAGAAGGTGTTTGGAGGAGGCCATAGGGAAGTAGCCCAGGGAGTTGTAGCTGTCATGCAGCTTTTACAAGAGGCACTATAGACAGCTGCATCCACAGGGCCCTGGGCTGGAACCCGGAGTAGAGGGCTGGGCCAGGTTCTCCCTAAACCTCCCAACTCCTGATCAGACACAGAAGGAATTGATCCAGACTGTGGGGAAGATCACTGAGGTGAGCAAAATCTACCAATAAGCGCAGGACTCCCAGGGTAGAGGAGGAACTTTGTCATACTGTATTGTCCTCTTCTCTTCAGCAGCTGAAGTACTGTAATCACCAGATTGTGCTGCATAAGAGACTGGTGGTCCAAGAAATGACTTGCATAAATCACCACAAGCAAATTTAACTAATGGCAAATTGTTAACCACAGTCCAGGAGTGGTATTTTATTAACCAGAATGATACAGATGTAGTTAATTATTCTCACATTTATGGATATTGTTCCCTAAATCAACAAGTATTACTGTTGCCATAATAATTAATGGTTAACAAAAAGAACTTGTGATTCCAAAGTTACTATTTTTCCCCTGTTCATCTTATCAATATACCATCATAGAGACAATATATTAAGGGTGAATATGAAACTAATAATACCACATGTAAAATCATGTCATTTGAAATTATACTTGGCCTGCAAAGTGAATTTTGATGATTTCCTGGAGAAAAGATTCTTCTTTGCAGGGCAGAAGGGCTTTTTAAGTGTCAGGAACTTAAATATTAAGCTCATGTAGTACTATTCTGAGGTAACTGTAAATGTTGACTTTTTAATGGCAGCCACTGTATTTAACACTGATTTTTGCCTTATGTAAATTTTTACAATTTGGAAAGGATTTCATTCAATTCCTACTATTTAAGAGAAAAACTTTCTAAGCTATTAGTCATAGAAATGGATATAAACTTTAATGGGAAAAAAAATCTAACTCTGGTGCATACAGTTCTTCTGGATGCTGTCGCTTCCTCATTTCTCTACATTACAATCCTATGTAAAAAAATCAACCGACCAAGTGAAAACTTTGGGTCAAATCCTGCAATTCCTACTCAGTTTGTACTCTAGCAAAATTTCATAAAAGAGATGTACTTGTCTAGTAAATTCCAAAGGATGGTTATTAAAAATACCCCTATAGTAAAAATAAATTTATTATTTTGCATGGTATTTTATATGACTTTTACACAAGAATGTAGGGGGAATTTAACTACCCTCAGTCATTAAATTTACCGTTATATTTTCTCACTTAAAGTTTAATTAATATCACAAATACTATGATTACAGCAAAGTAAAATATCCATATTTTATGGCAACTACTATAAATACTTAGGTTGAAATTATGCCAAGAGACTGAAGTGGCCTATACTTGCTGATATTGCCAAATTCTTAGGGTATGTGCCCTGCAATTGAACACCCTCAGATGGTCATGTCCATGGTCTTAGGCTTGCGGGGCTTGGGCTATCGGGCTGTAAAATTGCAGTGTACATGTTTGGGCTCAGACTGGAGCACAAGCCCTGGGACCTCAAGAGGGGTGAGAGTCCCAGAATCTGGGCTCCAGACCGAGGCCTGACGTCTACACTTCAGTTTTACAGCCCTGCAGCCCAAGTCAGCTGACATGGGCCAACTGTGGGTGTTTAACTGCAGTGTAGACATACCTTTAAAAGGCCTCGTCTACACCTAAAAATTAGATTGACCTAGCTACTTTGCTCTGGGCTGTGAAAAATTTCATTCCCAGTGTCATAGCGTAGTCAACCTGATGTCCAGTATACATAGCTTGGTTGATAGAAGAATTCTTAGTCCAGTTCTGACTTATAGAAAAAGAGTATACTCATATTATTTAATTTGAACAGAAAGTAAAAACCACAGACCATATATTTTAGTTCATATTATTGTGACAAAAAATGTTTCCTTGTCTTTGAGATTTGTAATGTAGTATCTCTGTTCTCTCTCCCTTTCTCTTCTTTGGCAGGATGACAAGGATTTGGTTCATGAGTTTGTTGTGGCTGAAGGCCTGACTTGCTTGATAAAAGTGGGAGCTGAGGCAGACCAGAACTATCAGAACTACATCTTAAGAGGTACAGTAAGTCAACTCAGAAGCTGTGTTTCTTGCAGTGAATCTTACTGACAAATCTGTTCCTGCATCAAAGAGTCAAACATGTTTGAATAATTTGCAGTGGTTAGCTATTCATAATGGGTCTCCCAGTGAGTGAGTTAGTGAGTTTTTATATATTGTGGAAGAGAGTTACTTTTAAAGCAGTGGAATAGATTCCATGTGAATACATCATCAGTCCAATGTGACATTCTCGTAAGCAAACTAGAGAAATATGGTCTAGATGAATTTACTATAAGGGGAGTGCACAACTGGCTGAAAGACCATACTCAAATAGTAGTTATCAATGGTTTTCTGTCAAATTGGGAGGGTGTATTTAGTGAGGATCTCAGAGGGGTCTGCTGTGGATCTGGTATTATTCATTAATTTTCATTAATGACTTGGATAATGGAGTGGAGAGAATGCTTATAAAATTTGCAGATGACATCAATTTTAACAAGATGAAATTCAGTGCAGACAAGTGCAAAGTGCTTCCTATAGAAAGGAAAAATCAAATGTACAACAAAAAAATTGGGAATAACTGGGTGGGCAGTAGTACTGCTGAAAAAGATCTGTGGGTTACAGTGGATCGCAAGTAGAGTATGAGTCAACAATAGGATACAGTCGTGAAAATGGCTACTACCATTCTGGGTGTATTAACAGTAGAGGAGGTAATCGCCCCACGTTGATCAGCACTGCTAAGGCCTCAGCTGGAGTACTGTGTCAAGTTCTGAGTGCCACACTTTAGAAAAGATGTGGACAAATTGAGAGCAGCAAAAATGATGATAGGTTTAGAAATAAGAGACTTGAAGACAGGGCCAATGCAGACAACAGACTGGAGCACAAGCCCTGGGACTCCTTTCCTTGACCTTGACAAACTGCCTGTTTCTTCAGCAGTAATGGTATAATAACTATATTTGTTATTGGGAAGGCCCTGAGATAATATACAGCGAAGCTGGACAAACTCACAGAAAAACAATACATGAGCACTAAATAACATCCTTTCTTTACAGCTCTGAGGAAAAGTTATACAGAAGCAATTAGCCAGAACGACACTAAGGGAAAAAAATAGAAAAGAAAATAAGAAAACAAATACAGGGGGGAAAAAAATCTGATCCTCAGCTGGTGTTAATTGGTGGAACACCATCCGCTGGCATGGAGCTTCACTAATAAACACTAGCTGACAATCTGGCCCTCTGTCTCTAGAGATTTTACAGAGAGTAAGTGTTTCGGATATAGGAAATATCCAAGAGAATTTGCAAAATAAATTAGTGAGAAACATGGATTTCCCGCTAGGATTACAGTGAGTCTTCCTTCCTTGAGCATAGTAATTCCATACAGTGGTGCTAAGCTTTCAGAGTAATAATCTATTAGTATTAGGCGAGTCAGCTTTCTAATGCCTGCAATTGGCATTGTCTGTGTGATGTGGCCTCATCTATGTGAGCTTGCAGCATGCTGTCTGTACCTCCTCCTTGTTGGAATGTCATTTGACATTCACAGGTTGAATGAGTGGCGGTAACACATCCATCCACATCATCTTCTTTTCAACAATAAATTATGTATTTATGTATTCCCAGAAGGATATCCTAATGCCATCAGGTTTAGGAGGGTTAAAATGGTCACATTCTTGGTGTGCGTCTAAGGTGACCAGATGTTCCAATTTTATAGGGACAGTCCCGATTTTTGGGTCTTTTTCTTATATGGACTCCTATTCCCCCCATCTCGATTTTTCACATTTGCTATCTGGTCACCCTATGTGCATCTTCTATACTTTCATGTGGGAAAGCTGTATGTGTTATAGGCCTGATTCAACGCAAAACAAAGTCAGTGAAAGTTTTTGCATTGATTTAGGTGGGCTTTGTTTGGATTAGACCCATAATACTGATGTTCACAGAATGTGTATATGAAGCTTGCTTTTCAGCGATTGTACCAAGAAAATTGGTATACAACCCTTCGCCTTATTATTAACAGGTGACCTTCTACCAGGTTAAAAAAACTAAGTAACTAAAATACCATTGTATGTAAATGTGGATGAAAATCTTGGCCATTCAGTATTTATAGGGCCATGAGCCATAAAAGCACATCTTAAAGTAGAGTTGATTTTAAGAGATTTTAATATTTTGCTGATGGATCAAACTGCAATGTCTCTCACCCCGCTGCCCCTGCCCCTGGCAGTATATATCCCTTCCTCTGTAAAATGTAGTGAGGAAAAAAAATATGTTTTAGCGTTTTCTTATATCTGTGTTTTGTTTAGAAATTAAATTTAAGTCCTGACTGACTTTCAGGCTGCTTGAAGTCCATTATTATTTCAAGCCTTTGTCAGCTGTTTTCAGTTCCAGGAACCAGTGTGTGCTTTCTGTATGTGCAGTGAGATAAAGATAGGCTTAGAAGTACAGTGTATCCAACCCTATCCAAAAATATGAGGAGGCTATTGAGAAGAAACATTAAGTATACGTCATATGAGAATAATATTTTTTCTGATTTATTATTTTTGGATGACTGTAGGAAATGGTTTAAGGTTTTTCATGATAATCATGTATGTAATATAAATCGTATATGATGTTTTAAAATGAACAGCTGTAGAGTTCTGGTTGAACATAGGGATTTAAAATGCATCAGAATAGGAACTCGAGAAGTTGAGACAGTGCCATGGGCTTTGAACAACATGTTAAGTGATGGCAATACAGCAATATAATGAGGTAGCATGTGCCACTGAGTGCTTCCAGCATGCAAGCAGGGTGTACCAGACTCCTAATACCCTATGCAGTGGGATTTACCCTCCTTCTGCAGAGTGTTCAGCCTAAACTACAAAAAGGATATGATTTGGCCCAAGTTTCATATCCCAATTTAGTTTCACTGTAGCTTTCCCTGAAGGCACTGTTCTTCCTTTATTGTAGTGTTGCCGTTATCTCCAACCCTAATCAGGACATTTCCTGACTTTCTAGTGCATAAGCACGCAACATTAACTTACCCGGTAGTTATTTTTGATGGAAGAGTTTAAGAGGTGTTTAGTCAGAGAGAGTTCTATGGAATTGGATGCCAGCATCCAAGTCAAGAGTTAATTTTCCAGAGGCCCGTGGAAGTCCAACAATCCTGTTAACATTGTTAGATTGTTTAATACCAGTCTTTGCTTTCTGGAACTAATTTCATGGGGACAAACTTTTTGTTTTTTAAGATGTATTTATTGTTTCGCTCCAAAGCTTCCTATTTGTAAGTTTGCTTTTCTGGGTGGTTTATAATCATCCTACTGAGTTTCAAGGCAGAAGGTGCTGCCAGAAGAATGACTAGTCAAAAGAGTTTCATTTTCTATATTTAGCAAAGGAGTAGCAGATAAAAGTACGTCTATTGCATGGAATGCAAATGAACCAAGGACAGTTTTTGTAAAACTATTACGTTGCTAAAGAGTGGGACACATTTATCTGTTGATTGGTGCCCAACAAAGCAGCATTGTCTATGAATACCTTTGCAAGTGGGTTTTCTTTTGTTTTCCTCCTCCAAATATCCATGCCATGGAGCACTAAACACTGCATTGTCTCCAGGACATCCTGAAACAATAGTAGCTAGAGCCTTTTCCCTTTGTTTACTTTTCATCTAATGGTTATTTAGCTGCAGTGGTTATTCATTCTCTGTTAAAAACCACTGGGCCTAAAGTTACTCAAATAGTGTTCCTTTATACTAACTGGAAACAGACATGTTCAGAAACAGAGTCACTTTTAATCAACATGGGCCTGATCCAAAGCCCACTGTAGTCAATGGAAAGCTTCAATGGACTCCAAGGGAATAATGCCATCAGTGTGGTAAATACCATAGATCTGAAATATACTCAAAAATAGGTCACTGATGTAAACACTGAGCAGGAAAAGGGCCTTGGTTAGACACAGCTGAAAAATAATCCAGAAAGGAAGATTTTCTATTCTTTTTTGCTGAATATCCTAGAGCAGGGGTAGGCAACCTATGGCACGTGTGCGAAAGGCGGCACGCGAGCTGATTTTCAGTGGCACCCACACTGCCCGGGTCCTGGCCACTGGTCCAGGGCGTTCTGCATTTTAATTTAATTTTAAATGAAGCTTCTTAAACATTTTAAAAACCCTATTTACTTTACATACAACAATAGTTTAGTTATATATTATAGACTTATAGAAAGAAACCTTCTAAAAACATTAAAATATATTATTGGCATGCAAAACCTTAAATTAGAGTGAATAAATGAAGACACGGTACACCACTTCTGAAAGGTTGCCGGCCCCTGTCCTAGAGCATCTGTTCCATTGTTGAGTTTTCCAGCTACCTCATAAGAGTCTATTGATTCTAGTGGAATGTGGATGGAGGACGGCAGAAGCAGTGCAAGTATGGTGGTTTTGCTGGAGGATTTGCAGTTAATAGGGCTAGTTTTAAAGTGTGAAAATATACTTTGTATGTTATAGAAATAACCTTGATTGTATGGTGTTTGAATTTCCTGGGGGTAGGTGAGCAAATCTCAGTGTTGCAAGGTTTTTAATTATTATTTTTTTTTATTTTGCTGATCCATCAAACTGCAGTCTCTCTCTTTGGGTATGTATCTCTATGTCTGAAGAGAAGATGAAAATGGAGAAAAGAGGAAGAAAAATGTCCACAGTTGATAGGGCTTTATTTGTGCATTACTCTTTAATTGGGGGGATTCTTGGATTTCTTCATGGATAAATTCTTTTTGTACAGCATAGATCAGTGGACCCTAAATGTTTTTGTTCACACCCTCCCCTTACCTGGTCTGCACCCCCTTCCCTCCTCGGGAGCAACAGCGAGGAACCGGGTACTAGGGTCGGGAGTGGGGCCAGGAGCAAGGGCCAGCAGTGAAGCTGTAGCCAGGTGCCAGGAGCAGGGCCAGATCCTGGGTGGAGAGCCAAGGCCGGGAGTGGCACCGCGGCAGGGTGCCTGGAGTGGTGCCAGGGTGTGTATCTGCCTAATTTTGGTTTCAAATCATTACTTAGGTGCTAAAGTTCAAATTATGTAGGCTGGGGTATCAAGTTATGTAGGCATAAAATAGGGACTTAAATGGGAGGCCAGGCCTAGTTAAAATATATATCCCTGTAGATCAAAAGACTGACAAGAAAAGTGGGACTATCAGTCAATAGCTCCATAATAACCTTGAGTAAAATTCTGCCCTGGGGTCCTTACAGTTGGAGAATTTGTTTAAAAGTTTGTTTTTAAATTTAAATATAAACTTACATTTTTAGACAATATAGAGTTTGCAGGCATGTAATGCAGTAGCTAATTTAACTCACTAAGAGTGTTTTCATGGCAGTTAGCTTGAGTTATAAATCAAGTGTTACTCCTAACTTGACTGTCCACACACAGAAATCTCTAACTCACGTTAAGTGGTGCTTTATGCGTGAACTTGCTGGCCTTTTATTTATGTTTTTATTTATTTGGTGGGAGTGAGAGGTTTGAAGATCAAGTGATGCTCCAGTTAGTAATGCCATTGAGGATAGAACAGCTAAAGTTACAAAACTCATGAGCAGCTAATCCAGTCACTCTGTGATGCTAATCAAATCACCCTGTATAAGTAACTCCGGTGTTGTTTCTGAAGTGCAAACACTCTCACTGGAATTACGCAAGCTCGAGTGTAGTAGCTCACGTGTACAAATTTGAGCTAACTTGCAATGAATGTAAGCCCTAAGTAAATGAGGGGCAGTGTGTGATACAGTGGATGGGGCTGGGATTCAGGATCCATGGTTCTTTTCCTAGCTCTGCCACTGGACTTGTGGTATGAGCTTGGATTACTTCTCTGCACCGTGCCTCTGTTTCCCCTCCCCCTCTTTGCCTGACGTTTCTGTTTATTTAGACTAAGGCCAGGTCTGCAGTACAGACTTATATCGGTATAACTATGACACTCAGGGGAGTGAAAAATCCACACACTTAGGCGATATAGTTATACTCACCTAACCCCCTGTGTAGATAGTGCTGTGTTGATGGGAGAACTTCTCCTGTCGACCTAGCTACCACCTCTCATGGAAGTGGATTAACAATGCCAACAGAAAAAGCTCTCTGATCAGCATAGTGGCATCTTCACTAAAGCGCTACAGTGCCACAACTGCAGGGCTCTATGTGAAGAGAAGCCCTAAGCTATTCAGGGCAGAGACTGTCTCTTACTATCTGTTACAGAGTATCTAGCACAGTGGGCCCCTTATCTTGGTTGGGACTTCTAGGCACTACTGTAATACAGATAATAAATAATAATTAGTTGGAGCCACAGTTCAGGAACTTGTTGATCACAGATAATGTCCTGAATGAAGCAATTTTATATTTTCTAGTCAACAATAATACACCTGAAAAGAAACTTGCAATGAACCTGAAATGGTCATTTTCTAGTCAGGCACAGAGATGTAAGATTGCCCATGAGTACATGTGGCATGACATTGTTATTTTGGTGCTCTAAGTAACCCAAAGAGAACATTCTAGAATATAATCAAGCTAGTTACATATGCAAGGTCAAAAAAGTACTAATTGTGTCATCTAAAACTAAAGATGTATCACTTCTGATGCTCAAATTTCATATACCAAATACAGTCATTTGGACAGAGGAGTTGGGCTGTAGCAGAATTCACTGTGATAGGGCCTAATCCAAAGCTCACCGAAGTAAATGAGAATCTTCTTGTTGACTTTATTGGGCTAGGAATCAAGCACTAGGTTGTTGTGACGGACATAGGATAAGAAACTAAAATACCCTGAGGGAAGGTGACTTGTTGGTTAATAGGATTAAACCTGAGTGAACAGTCTGATAAACATAGCCAATGTGGCACTTCAGTCCTCTATTAACATGTTGTATTCTTCTGTCCTGTGAACCTGGAGCCCCCTTATTTGGACTTGTGTGGATGAGATACATTGTGTGTGATGCTTTTTATGCTTCCATGATGCCTTTTTGGCTCTATACCAAATAGAATAAGTATGTAGTAAGTCTTTGTAATTGGTTATTGTATTTATCCTACTAATTTTACAAGGCCTTTCTTGAATTTTAAATCACTTTGTCATATGAAATTTACCAATAGCCTTGAAAACAAATGAGAAATAACTGCAGGAAACCCAGAAATATAGCATCATCCCTTATGGAAAAAGTAACACAAGTCACATTCTGGTCCCCAATTCATACCCATATTGTTTAGGCAAAAAGTTGTTATACTGAATCCCCAAAAAATTGTGCTAGTCAAGCACTCATGTTAAAATAGAACTAAATCTAATTTTAGAGCACCTGCTTGGATTTTTCATTCTCTCACTGTGAGACCATAGGCATGATGTCAATGAACTTCTCTGTGCTTCAGTTTTGTAATAGGTAAAATGAGCCTAACCTTTGTAAACGGCATTAAGACTTTTGGATAAAAAGCATATTGTAAATGTGAGAAGTTATTTATTATTAAACGATAAATCTTTCCTGCTTTGGATTCAGACTCTGCCTACTACTGTATTAACTCAATCCTAATATCTTTATTTTTGCAAACTTGAACAAAATAGTTTAATAATATTATCTATCTTATCAAAGATGAAACAGAAGAAAATATGTAAGGCCAATCACATTAGGTGTAATGGCAGAAAACAGATTACACAGTTGGTTCTGAATTTGAATACAATAATCTGATTTGCCACTTGTTATATAATATCTGCTACTTCCAAATGAGTTCAGAAACAATTCCATCAGTCAGAATTTCATGTAGATACTCAAACATCTGATGATTTGTGGCTATCTCTGGTAGCAGCCAATCAGTTTAATAACAGAACCTATACTAATGCCCCCAGCAGTTATGCCTATTTATAAAACAAGAGGCATGTGATGTTACCTGAGCACTAGCTTTAGAACAAATGTCTATTCTTGTACATTCTGGGAAATCAGATTCCTGAAACAACTCAGTCCTGGCCATGGATCTGATGTAGAACAGCGTCTGGTTAATATCTATCACTGGACATGCCGTGCCTGAAGGTGTTGAGGTGAGGTTAGAGGAAGGAAAAAGTGAGGACTGAAGTTTTGTTAGTAGACAATGGAAACAGTTGATTAAAATTCTCTTGTTACAGAACCCAAGCTTTACCTATCACTAGCTGAGAATATTTGTGCTACAAGCCAAGTGCTATGTGCAATGTTTACTTTTTTTACCGTGAAGCTCTTTCTGTAATTATAGCGGTGGATTGAAACAAATGGCATTAGCTGCACATATGATGTTTACCTTGTGTAAGTATGATGAATAAATAAATTACATCATAAAGAATGCTAGATCACAGCTTGATATATCTCACTGAGTGGCAAGCTGTGACTGAGCTGGTGTCACAACATAAAAGCAGATAGTCACATTTCAAGTTTATTAATGAAAGTAGAGTTAAGTATCACGTAGCTTGAATCTCATTCTGTTATTTCCCCATTCATTGTAAACAAAACCTGGATACTGGAAACTACCCAGCATCTTTTAGAATGGGGTAGGCAACCTATGGCACACATGCCGAAGGTGGCACCCGAGCTGATTGTTAGTGGCACTCACACTGCCTGGGTCCTGGCCACTGGTCCGGGGGGCTCCTCATTTTAATTTAATTTTAAATGAAGCTTCTTAAACATTTTGAAAACCTTATTTACTTTACATACAATAATAGTTTAGTTATATATTATAGACTTATAGAAAGAGACCTTCTAAAAATGTTAAAATGTATTACTGGCATGCAAAAGCTTAAATTAGAGTGAATAAATGAAGACGCGGCACACCACTTCTGAAAGATTGCCAACCCCTGTTTTAGAATGATATGCTGAATATCCCAAATAAATAGCATACCAGGAGAATTCAGCACATTACTGGGCAGAAGCTTACCTTCATCTCCCATTTTCCAAGGCCTGACATCAAAACTTGCAGCTCCCACTCTGTGACCCTCCCCAACATTCATTATTCTATTCTGTGCATAATTCTGAAGTTGATTGATTTTTTTCCTAAGCATTCAAGTCATCTGTAAAAAGTAGTTTGTTCTTTTCTTTATTTTTTTTAAAAAAGCATATAAAATCCTCTGCTAGTTACAGAACAAACACAGCATGGGCCTGGGCCTCTATTAGCTGCTCAAAAAAACCCTCAGCAGTATTCTTAAAGCTTAACTATCTAAGGGTACGGCTACGCTACCTGCCAGATTGGCAGGTAGTGATCAATCTATCAGGGATCGATTTATCGTGTCTAGTGTAGACACGATAAATCGATTCTTGATCGCTCTGCTGTCGACTCCTGTACTCCACTGTGGCGAGAGGCGGCAGTTGATCCCGTGCCATGAGGACGTGAGGTAAGTCGACCTAACATAGACGTCAGCTACGCTATTCTCCTAGCTGAAGTTGCATATCTTAGGTCAACCCCTCCCCACCCCCCAGTGTAGACCAGGCCTTAGTGGATCACCACCAAGAGTGAGTTGACAGTTCATTCTCATGGTACATTCCATTTTTGGTCTGTCTGCTGAGCCTGCTAACGAGGATGTCAGTGATTTCAGTGATGTAGATGCTTGTCTGCTGGAAACTATACTGGAGTACCACTCAGTCATTTTATAAAAGGCTGCCAAGTAGCCATCGTATGAAACCACCTGTACAGGATGTTTTGTATATCGTAACAGTGAATGAGTATCTCAACGTAATCTTCAGCATGAAAGATACAATCTAGGAAAGGTATTCTGAATTTCTTTCTCTTGGATTTAACATAGAAGATCTCTCTATGGAAACAATGTTTCACATACTTGGACACCTGCCATGGGTGACATCTTAGTCCATATTATTCTAAGATTACTTAATAGTCTTGGGGAGAGACAAACATATGTGGTGATAGCTCAATACCTACTACTGCTACATCCTAAGAAGGGCTTCCAAACATCTCTGTTCTGATTTAAAAGTACTAAAACAGTATGACTGCAGTTGACCTGTTACCGTTATGTGTGATTGGCTAATGTGCATGGGGTAAGCATCCAGTCCCATCAGCCCACTGGTTTTGAAAGAAACACTTGAGTATGATACTCTGCTTCGCGGGTATATTATACTATCTATGTGATTACTGAGATGTACAGTGGGCTGTCTTGGTTCGGTAGCTGAGTCCCTCTGGCACCTCCGGGAATGTCTCTTTAAGACTAGCTGAATTTGTTTATTTGTACAGAAGAGCTTGACCTTGAAAACATACAATTTTAAAGGCAGAAAGCATTCTCCTTCCTTTCCTCTATGCTTATAACAAACATTTCCTTTCCACAGTTCCCATCTGAACACTTTTAAATTACATTTTTAATAAAACTGATTTATTAATGCATTCCATGACCGTTTCCTACAAAAAAATAATCTGAAATGTCTTTTAGGCTTTAAAATGATGCTTCCCTTCCTCATCCTTGGATGTGATTCTGATCTATGATACATCTGCAAAGAGAGTTAGTTTATCCTAATACAGATTGTACGGAGTATGTGTCTTCCCAGTCTGGGATGGGAATTGGCATTGAAACAAATTTGAGTTCATAAGTTTAACCTCCATATAGTAATTTACAAGTCTGCAAATAAACTGAGCTGTTCCTTCCTCTGTGCACAATATGAAATGCACTTTCATGTTATGACTACTGACGAGGAAGATATAGGATTCTGATAGTCTACATGGAATTCAGCAATAACACCATAAAATTATGGATTTCCCTTGTTTTTAAAGCTGACTGGTTCTGGAATGCTTCGATTTGCTTTCTGCCTACATGAAAATTAATCTTTAGTTTGTGTGTAATTTTATGCTTTGTGAAATTCCCATGAAATGTGACACTTTGGGCTATGCAGACTGTGAAAAATGAGGAACTGAACCATGAAAAATGCACATCCTTAACTACTGAGCAAAGCATAAGTGGTCCTGAAAAGCCATTCTTGAAGTCTTTAAAGCCATTTTGGATGGAACCAGTTTTGAACACACTGTGCTGATACCAACTAGTAGGAGTGTTGGGCAAAGGTGGGACTGGCATTGTGTGAGAGAGTATTTCTCCCCCTGTTGTTGTTGTGGGTTTTTTTTTCTATAATCTTTGAGTTTGGTATATAGCAAGACTGATTCATGAGAGAGAATTTGCATGGCGTAAAGAGTGCGCTCACACACACAATGCACTATGCCAGTAGTCAATAGTTTTGTAGGATATACACTGCTGGACAATATTGGAAAAATAAACAGATTTACCTCTCTCCATCCCGCCATTTTCAAACACGGTGCTCTGACATACATCTGGAATAGTTGTGATGTCCCTAGTGATCCACAAGACTGAAGTACCTCATAGAGGAAGATGCTCTGATCATGGGAAGTGGAAGAGATTAAGAATTTTACAGGGAGGAAAAAAAGTTTGTTATACCTCATGGTACCATGAACAACAACAACAAAATCTAAAGTATTTTTAAAATCAGTTTAATCTAATCAGAGGCTACAGGCACCATTATGCACCAATCATAATTGTATAGCCATTGCACGACATCATTACAGCTCAGAGTTAAAGTTCTTGAGACGTCTTAAGTGTCCATTGCCACACTTTAATTTGTTTGGCTTTCTTCGAAGTTTAATCTTACCTCTGAATATATTACGCAGGTACTTGCACAGGATCTGCCCCGGCGGATCCAATTGCAGAATCAAAGGATTATATTGTAAAGTCTTTAAGGAAGAACTTGTCATTTATTTCATCTTTGTATTCTGTTCCACACACTGGGGCAATGATCCTTACTGGGACTTTTGTTGCTTCTGTAATACAAATATTAAGAGATTAATGAATTCAAGCAGAAAAAGGTTAAGAAATGAAAATGTTGAAGTGCTCCTAGTCACATTAGCAGGCCTACATAGCGTATATGGAACATGCTGGTTACTAGCTAGGCTATTAAATGTATATCAGATTATATACACAGTATTTGCAATGAGCTCATCTTAATGAGAGGATGAGAATATATTTTCCATTTCCTGACTGGAAGGTGTTTAAATTTGAATACTATTTTCCATATAATAATCTGTTTTTATTTAAATAAATAGCCAATGATTAATAATGTAAGCCTTGAAATCATTCCAATTATATTTGAACATTTAAACTCTGTGGAGGAGAACAAGTAGAGGAGGGCTGAATTCATTCTTCTGTGGATGCTGTATTAGGCTGGGGATGTGTTTCGCTCAGACAGGCTCAGTTAACAGGACAGGTGCACATCGGTGTATGATGACATGGATTGTATCTATGCAAGGAAAACCACTTAGTGCATGTTCATTTTTTACTAAAATATAGGGGAAAGGATTGTAACCTGCTGTCATGTACCTGCTTACTCCCCTGAACAGACTTACCCACGCTGGGTGGTACAGCACAGGGAGGAGAGCAGTCTCCTTGCGGCTGTTATTGTCCACCTCCCTGCAGGTTGTCAGTGTGTAGATGGGCAAGGGTGGGACTTAAATAGATCCCTGGATGCACTGGCCAGCACAGCTGAGCCAGTGTACAGGAGGAAGTAAGCTGCTATAAGTATAGACCAGTAGCACAGATTGCTTTGCCCCTAGAGCAAGGCTGGGGAGAGAACTGTGATTCTCTGTCTGCTCCTGGGAAGGTGCAACTATATGCTGCTGCCCCTTACTTAATGTAGATTGTAGAATTACACTCTAGTTAGACTTATATGAAACTTATATGCAGAAAAAATGGCAGAGAGACCCTAAAGTTGTGAAACTATATGTGTTTTTTTTTACAGTCACTCTTTACTTCTTTCCCAGATTTTTAAACAAAAAGATTAAATAATCACAGCAGTCAAGCCAGCTAAGAAAAATGTGCAGATCTCCTGCCCCCTGGTGATGTGATATAGGGATCTGGCCATGCTCAGGATTTTTTTCAATAGTTTGTATCTTTAAAAAATTCTTCCTGTAAAACATAGCAGAGACCCTTCTCTGTGCAAGTTTCATGCAAAAATGAGTGGCATTTAAATGAGCATTTTTAATGATTGATTACAATAAAACACCATTTAAAAATCTCATTGTTTGGAATGTTTCTCTATGTACTGCACTTTGCCGCGTGATTTCCATCTTGCCATACAGTTCAATGTTGGGTCACACAAACTTGCTATTTAGGTTAAACATATCCAGAACATCCAGGTCCAGCCTATAGTACATAAGAACATTGTAATCTTCATTAACCAATCATACTGAATGCTTGATTTGTTTATATTTAGGACATAATACCTGCATTCTTTATAATAATGAAGGATTCATTTTATTTCCATGGATCTGATTACTCTCTCTTTTAATGATGGAAAATGTGGACAGGCGTGATGCTTTTATTAGCCAGAAGCAAAAGAGTGAATACTTGATTTAAATACTCTGTTGATGATGGCTCTCTTCCATTTACTAGCTGGGATGATGTGAGTTAATGGGGTGACTCTTAAGTCAATTCCAGTTAAAGAAGTTATGTTTTGGGCTTATAATGTAAAGAGCCAACTCCTAAAATCTTCAAAATGAATTAGCAATACAATACCATGATCTGATATATTGTATTAAAAGGTTACCATTCAGTGTGTGTATATTTTAAAATCTTTCATGTATTAATAGCTCTTGGGAGTGTGTGTGTCTAGTTAATTGTTTAAGTGTAATTTAAAAGAGGCTTTTTGTGTTATGGATTACATATAGCAAACTATGACTAATGGAAATTGTTGTTCCGTTGTTAGTGCTGGAACAATCCGTCCAGCTAGAGATTACCAGACTGCATACTGATTATTAGCACAGCAGGACAGATAAGCTTATGCAGACCAGAATAATTTTATTTGGAAAGAAACTTTTTTGAATAGGTGTCCATGTGAATTCCCTGGTGGGTGCGCATTACGCTGATGCACATGAGATGGGTTTTTTCAGTAGCTGTGCACATGCCCTGTGATGTCTCATGCTCCTGCATGAGGACACGAAAGATAGAGCAGCTTCAACCCTCCCTGAGTTTCCTTTTACTTCCCGTGGCCCTGAGATCGAAGTCAGTGAGTTTCCAACCTGCTGCACTTCTTAGAGACTTTAATACCTTTCTCTCAAGCCACTTTGTGAAGAAATCTTTATTTTCACACACATACACGAAGAAGAAAAGTTACCGATGAGCCCCCCCCCCCCCCTTGTAGGTACGCCCCCCTCTACAGTGAGGTGGGGCGAGATGCTTTATGCTAACCACGACTCTCATGGTGGACTCCATATCTTCAGAGTTTATACTCTCTCTCCCCTCCCTGGCATAATCAATGTCTGTTCTGTCTTGGGAAGAGCCACATTCCTGAAAGATGTTCGGTGTGCAAATCCTTCTCCTTGAGGATTTGCAAGTCTATGAACACATGACTGAAGCTACACCTACTCAAGCAATTAATGGGTATCACTTCAGACCCAGAAGAGACGACCACTAACAAAGAACAACCAAAAGGGTTATCGTCAGTGAGTTCTTCCAGGGGCAGGGCCATCCCTGACCCAGGGGCAGGGCCATCCCTAAGGCGGTGCGGGGCCGGGGACAAATCAGCCTGTTTTATACAGGTGAAATCTGGTTACAGTAACCTTCGGGGCAGCTGCTGGCCGCAGATTAAATATTGATAGTGCCCAGCTGTATAATTATAATGAAGTTCATATAATTAAAAAAAAACAAAACTCACCGATCACGATCATTGTTGTGCTGCTTACATTCTGAAATCTACCTTCCTGGACTTCCTTGCAGCAAATTCACTTCCCAGGTGCATATGGTCTCGCTACTCTCAGTGGATTTTTTTAAAATATAATTACACATTTGCAACACTGGGAGCTTATGTCTCGGGAACTGGGTGTCTCTTGGAGGGCCTATATGTGCCCTGGTGCTGGGGCACTCCAGCAGGGAGGAGGGGCTCTAAGATCTGTTTTCTCTGGGGGCTGGGAGGGGGACAAGAGGCAGAAAAGCAGATGGATTGAGGGACCACTGTCCTGGTGGGTGGTGGAGAGAGCAGAGTTGTGGGACCCCAGGTCCTTGTACTGCAGGGAGGGAGACCCCAAGGATGGAGAGCTGAAAGGCAAGGAGGACCCTGAGGCAAGAGGGTGATAAGGGCTGGCCTTGACCTGGTGGTGGCATTGGAAGACTCTACCCAGTGCTGGGGGATGGGGAGAAAGGGCAGTGGAAGGGGGAGGTGTCAGGCACTGGGGGGACACCAGTGCTGGGTGACAGGCAAGGGACAATGGAGACTACTAGCTGGCACACACTTGCGTTAGGGGCAAAGGGCCTCCTGTGCTGGTGGCAGGTCCTGCCAGAAATGGGAAGGATCCATCTGAAGCGGAAGGGCAGGGTCAGAGTCAACATGGGTCAGGCACTGCCCTGGCACTGGTGGTTGGAGAGCGCTAGGATGCTGAGGCAGCAGGCCATGCTGGGAGCTGGCAGAACGGAGCTGAGCGGGCTGGGTCTGGGTCACTCGCTGCCGCTGCTGCCGCAGAGACAAAGCCTGAGCCCAGGAGGCTGCAGGCAAGAAAAAGAAATAAACGCCTGGGCTGGTGGGTGCGGGGCACAGGCATGACCCCTGCTGCCGGCACCAGCCCCCCCCGCTAGTCCCCAGGGCCGTCCTCTCCCCCTCCATCTCTCTGAAGCACAGGGGCCCCCAAAGTACAGGGCCCGGGACAGTTGTCCCAGTCTGCCCTATGAATAGGATAGCTCTGCCCAGGGGTCCAGCAATGAAAGGAAAGCAGGAAATACAATATCATCAAAATCTGCACTGACTACATTGACACTGCCTTGGCACTGGTTACCACCATGCTAGCACCCATGACAACTTCCTCAGTATTGTCACCGACACCTCCAATGCTGTCTAGTTGACACAGCACGTACAATGGCATCATGGGGGCAGCCACCAGCACCCCAAAACAAGAGTGAAACTGAAATTCAGAACCAAGCAGAGCCCAAAGATGGCTCCAAGCATCAGGCAACACTGTCCCATAAGGAAAAGATGCATCAGTCTTCCAAGCACAGGGTGTATAAATCCTCTGCTAAGACAGGAGTGGTGCATGGTAAACTGACATTGACCAACGAAGACACTAACATTGACTGTGGGGCCGATTATGGGATCAAGTCATGCCCTTGTGGAACTGTTGACATTCCATTGGGGATGTCTTTGATACCAGGACGGCACCCAGCACTGGAAGCACACTCCAATGCACTACCATTCAGAGAATCTTACTCTTATCCATCATTATTGGATTATGCCTTCAGTGTTGAGCAAGGATGCCTCTCCTCTACTTTGGAAGAGCAACTGTAGAGCTTTTACTAGAGATCCCTCTTGTGCCACCACAAAGGCAGCATGAGTGGCATTGGGATGACCAGCCACAACTGTGTCAGTACTCATAAAACATGCTGTCTTGGCAATAGTGGCCCTCCTGGTGGTTGTCACCTCAGGTTTCTTGAAGCAGATTCTGCTCCTGTGTGTCCAGGAAGAGGAGAAAATCAGGCTTCCCATGACATCACTACCCAGACCACCGACACCTCAACCCAATGTCAGCACCCAAGAGCTGGGGTTGCTAGAGGAAAAGCTGTTTTCTGCCAAAAGAATTGTCATCATTGCTTGAGAAAAAACAGTTGTACCAGACCCGCTCTGGCGGTTGCCTATTTTAAAGCTTTTCAGGACCTGCTAGCTTGCACTGCAGAGGTATCCTAGATATTGAAGCCATGGTCAGACAAGAGAAATCTCATAAACTCCTCCACATTCACTGCATGAACCCCAGCCATGATCATTCTCCTCATCGATGATGACTTATTTGAACCAGCCAAGGGGCACTGGCAGATCCCAGATACCAATCAGCCCATATTTAAAAGGGTGTAGAAACATTATCAGGTATTTCTGGAAAGCTTGAAGCACTTTTACACCCTTCCATTCCACCCAAGGTTATTGATTATTGCAGCAGTCCAGGAAAAGTCAAAATTGATGAAAGGGACACCCAAGGACAAAACCCCTAAAAGCTGAACCTTTCTGAGTGCAAAGTTTACTCATCTGCTTCACTGCAACTCCGTGTGACAATCTGCCAGTGTTGTTTGCCAGATATAATTTCCCAATATGGGAAAGAGTGACTCCCTTTATTAATTAATTAACTAATTAATTAGTGGAATTGAGACAGAATTAAAGAAGACCAAATGTGTGCCAGAAAAGTCCTACAGGCAGCGATGGTCCCCTTTGACATAACCACAAGGACTTGGCCACAGTTGTGACCATGAGATGGGCCTTTTTGCTGTTGGCATCTGGAATACACATGGCCATTCCGCCCACAGTCCAGTTCTCAGCCCACTTGGACTGGATGTCACAGAACCATGGCCAGATACTCCATCCAGACCCAAAGTCGTTGTACCTGACAGTGTAGCTGTTGGCTGGTTGACTACCACAGACAGAGACTGCTCCCTGCAGGTCCATGATACAGAGCAGGAAAACTACTGGGAGAAGGACTGACTCACAGTGATTTCAGTTTTCTATGTGCAATCATGTTCATTCTTTTCTCACCCACTAGTATTAAAGTTCTCAAAGAGATATTATATATTTAGCCACAGGAAAGAGAATGCCTGCCTGGAAAGTCAATTTAGTCCTCCTGAGGCTCCAGGAACCTTCATTTGAGCCTCTGTCAGAATGGTTCCTGCACCACTTCATGGTGAAGACTGTCTTCCTAGTGGCTATCACTTAGGCCAGAAGAATAAGTGAGCTTCAGGCAGTTATGGCTGATCCCCCTGTGACACTGCACCCCATATTCTTCACAGCGATAGTATGGTGATATAATTATGACATAATTATAATGTGTTTTATGCAAGATAAGTCATGTGAGATGTCATTGGAAAAGTTATCATTTGCTGAAGATGATTGTCCTGTTTGTATGCATGTATCATTTTTGTGTCTGAAGTTATGAATATTGACTGTGTAGCTGTATTTTAAGTGTAGTTACACCTGGGTAATGCCCACTAGACACGATGCTTTTAGTCTTGATAGTGGGTGGGGAAGGGCCTATTTAGTGCAGTGGGCCATTAGGAAAAAGCATTAGGTCTTAAGACAAGCTTATTTGCCACCTGAGAATGCTACAGACAGCCTCCGGTTAATAGCTGCTATGACTCTACAAGGACATGTGACAAGACCACATGTCTCTAGACTCCACCTTGGGATGTCAGTATTTTTCCACAGACCGGTCTGGGAACCAAGCTTTGGGAACAAAGGGTTTCCACCATACGCAGGAAGTGACATCATCTGGGGTTCTTCGCTCCCCACACAGGAAGACTCCTGGAAACACCTCAGGGAAAAGACTGAACTGGGGGAAGTGCTGGACCCAGGCTAAAGGGATTTTTGGTCTGTGAATGAAACACCTCTGGATTCCAAGCTGCAGCTTGCCCCTTAAGAATCTGCAGCCTGCTTGTATCTTTATCAGAGTGAGAATATGCTTATTCATATCCAATCTATTTAGCATATTAAGTTTAGTTTGTGTTTTTGTTTATTTGCTAGGTAATCTGCTTTGATTTGTTTCCTATCACTTATAATCACTTAAAATCTATCTTTTGTAGTTCATAAACTTGTTTTTGCTTTATCTAAACCAGTTAGTTGGAATGAAGTGTGTGGAAATCATAACTCAGGGGCAAAAGGCTGTTGCATATTCCTCTCCAGACTGAGGGAGGGGGCGAATTTTATGAGCTTACGCTGTGCAGCACAAGACAGTATAATTTTGGGTTTATATTCCGGAGGGGGTATGTGCCTGAGGAGCTGGGAGTAGCCTTCCCATGCAGGGGCTGGTCAGCCTGTGTGTAACTGCAGCTGGGTGTGTCCTTACCTGTATCTATGCTGGTGAAAGTGCAGGCCAGAGGGCTTTGTAGCTTGTCACAGCTGTGTAGTGTGAAAGGGAGCCCAGGCTGGTGGGTCAGGGGTCTCAGTTGTACCCCAGTTCCAGTTGGCACCCCAGGGGGAACCCCTCACATTCCCATACAGCGTTCTGTACGGACAAGGTGGTGCAGGAACCTCACCTGAATCAACCTGCCTGATATTTCCCACACTTGTTACTGGAGAAAAAGAAATTACGCACACTACATGTATCCAGGATTTTACTTTATTACAATGACAAGACAAAGTCATTTAAACTGTTGTCCCATCTATTTCCAGCCATAGCCATGCATTCTAAAGTTCAGGTTATCTCATTGCACAGGATATTGAAATAGATAACACAATGCATCTCACTGTTTTACTAGCTGGCTGGTGTAACTCTCCCACCAAACATCAAGGCTGACTCTGCCAGAGCTTGAGCAATATCCTCCACCTGCTACAGGAATTTGTAAGGCAGGAATGTCGAATTACTCACTGACATTTGTCAAACAAGATGTCTTGGATTTAGCTGGTAGGTCAGAGAGCAGAGTCCCTATTTGACAGATGCAGCTGAAACTCTTTGTCCCCACCACGCTAAAGGGATGCCGCTTGCCAGTCATCTACAGTGGGATCGACACTGACATGTACTCCAAGAAGAGAGAACAGTTACCTACCCTTTAGTAACTGCGATTCTTCATGATGTTGTAAGAAGTGTGGATCCCATGGCTCACTTTCCATCCCCGCTTTTTAGAGTCTTCAGCAACACAGGCTTTGAACTGGGAGGGAATTGAGGGAGGGTCGCTGCCATTCTCCCCCTTGTGCCTTTATTACTGGAGGCACAGGGTTCATGCATGCCCTGATGGACACTCCTACTGAAAAAAATCCAGTCTTGTGCACAGGAGGCACATGCACACCAGCAATGGGATCCATGGTAACTAAAATATCTCAAAGACCCACAATTACTCTAAGGTAAAAGTAATAAGTCTTTACTTCAATATGAGAAATGTAAACCCTTCGTTTCTCTCCAAGCTTACCAAGGCCATGGCAAGGACAGAGGGATAAAATAATGCAGGTCTGTATACTTACTGTATGTGTGGATGAAGAACAAAAAGAAAGCTGGGAGGCTATTCCTATTAGTAAATGAGGAGCTGTTGAATCATGTTATTGTGTATTTCATACAAGTTTAGATGGGAATTGCTACCTTGCAATAGAAAATAGAAATTAACTTGATTTTTTGGTCAAAGGATGACTGTAGATACCGTTATTGATTCAGATTCTTCTCCCATTTATAAAGTGTTTCCTGTGCATGTTTTAGAAGGGAAAGAAAATTTAGGCAGTGAATATGGTCTCTTATAGGGTGGGCTTGTTTGCCTTTACCTGCCTAATATCTAGTATTTCGAGTGGAGTGCATTTGTTGGCTCTGGGGACTGCCTACCAGTACTGACTGTAGTGTTGATTTACAACTCCAGATTAGCATACTGTACAACTCACTGGGCTGGGCTGGATATAATCCAGAGCTCCCACCAACACAAAGTCTGCCCCGAGGTCACATGCAGTTGGGTGAGGCATCCATAACTTCAGCTCTCTAGGAGGCTCTCAGCCAGCTAGCTTAGTCACAGACTGAGCAATGCTATGTGGGGGCAAGAATATGACCAATGTAGCTGGGGATACACCGATTCAGTGTGTCTTCTGGGCCGCTGCTGTCTGGTGACATGTCCAAGATGCCACATTGCCAACCCCAAATGTTCCAAAATCATGAGATTGGCTTAAAACATGACATATTAATAATAATAAATCTTGGATTCTTTATCGGTGAATTCTGGTTACAAAGATTTTTAGGCTAAATTTGGGTCAGGGTTTTCAAGCTTTTCTCCACAACCATGAGGGTTAGAAACTTACTTCTTTTTTCTTTTAAATGAAAACTGATATTTTTAGGTAATGATGTCACTGTAGGTCAAGGGGCTTTAAGTAAAATACCAAATACCATGAGACTTTTGATAAAATCGCAAGACTTGGCAATACTGAAGCTGCTCTTCCCAGAAGAACCCCAGGCGGGATGATGATCCAAACACTAGTCTCTCCAGATGGGAATGCCCCACAGCTACAGTTCCTCTTGCTGCCTTGGGAGCGTATGCACAGTTTCACAAACTCACTTGTATTCGCATTTACATTGTGCCAAAATGAGTGAACTTAACTCTTAATTGCTAAACTGAAGTGAGTCTTTCATACAGAAGATTGTGATGTCCTCAGCACCACACACCAGGCTAAGATAGGGTGGGCCCAGTTACTCCTTTCATTCACCCCACTGTAACTCTACTGATTTCAAAGGGAGTTTCTTTTGACATACATTGTTGTGAGAGGAAAATCAGGCCCTGTACATTTATACTAGAAGGCTTATAAACAAAGAAAACTGCCTATGTTGTTTGCCTGTCATGTTGTCATAGTCTCTTGAACAAAAACACTTCAGTGTAGAAATGTGTGTTGATCCTCAGAAGTAATCAGACTTTTGTCTTCAGTCATTAAAGACCTGATCCTGCCGCTGTTGAAGTTAGTGGGAGTTTGCCAGTGACTTCAATGGAAGCATGATCATCACCCTTAAAACACACAGTTCCTTGCACAGACACTAGAAAAACTGAGATCCATCTGTGAATGAAAACCAGAGTTCTGTGGATCACTGCAGTGTCACTCGACAGCCTTATTTCAGTCTTGCTTGTTCAAACATTGTTCCTGTAAAAACATTAAGACAAAAACATCCTGCTTACTGCGCTATACTGTGAGAACCACAAACACATTACTGCACATCTTGAAATGCCATTATGCATCTCACTATGTACTTTAAGAAGAATATGTAGGGTTGTGGTATTTCCAAACATAGCTCTTGTTTTGTGCCTGCATTTCCCTCCTCCCCACTACAGTGTTCCCAAAAAGAACCACATTGGAGCTGCTTGAAGGGTTTTTATATGCTTTAATTGCTTGAAAGAACTTTATATCTAAATCATTCTGTCTGCTGCTGACGAAGAAAGGCGTCATACTGTATTTTCCAAAAAGACTTCCTCTCTGTTTTGTAGTCAAATGAAACTGGGAGGTTTTTGATTCCAAAGAGAAAATGAAATTTCAGTTTTCACATCTCTTCAGTATTGAGAATTTCAACCTTGATGTCTCAAATCATCTTTAGATTGCCATAACTTCCAGCAAACCCCACACTTCAGAGTTGAAGAGCCAGCCTCAGTTTTACAAAACAATATTACTGTGATCCGCCTTTAAGGTTTTGTGTAGCAATCCTTTTGCGCAGCACAATGATTGTGACATGTAAATGTGAGTAAAGAAAAGGTATTTTAACTGCCTTTATTCTTCATATGAAGATTCAGTGAAGGCACCCAAAAAAGAACAATAAACTGGTAAGAATATTTATCAAGTTCCCTTGGTCCTATCTGCAGCAGACAACATCTGTATCATTCAGAATTGCTAAACCATCAGAGAGAAGCAGTGTGATTCAGTGGATAAGGCACTGGATTGGGATACAAGTTACCTGGGTTCTGTTCTGTCACTGGCTCACTGCATGACCATGTGCAAGGCAGCTTCTCTCCCTGTATCTCAGTTTCACCATCTGTAACATGGGCATAAAAATATGTATCTCCCATGTGTAAAGTAGTTTAAGGTATATGGATGAAAATCCCTATATAAGAGATAAGAATTATTATTCAAAAAAGAAAAGAGAAAGTAGGATGGTTAATTTTTCCACACAGGTTCATGCAAATAGTGAACTGTTTCCAGTATACTGCACTTTGCTGGCACAATTTGTGATTATGAATTTCAGACATTTTATAGTTTTACCCTTCTTATCCTTGGGGAAAAAAATCTACCTCAAGTTTTTTTTTTCTTTTTTTCCTTTTCTTATGGCAGTAGGACAGAGGTGGGCAAACTATGGCCCACAGGCCACATCCGGCCTGCGGGACCGTTCTCCCCTGCCCCTGAGCTCCTGGCCTGGGAGGCTAGCCCCCGGCCCCTCCCCTGTTGTTCCCCCTCCCTCGCAGCCTCAGCTCACTGTGCCTGCTCTGGGCAGCGGGACTGCAGAGCCTGGCCTGACCTGGTGCTATGAGCTGCGTGGTGCATGGCTGGCTCCAGCCGAGTGGCGTGGCTGGCTCCAGCCGAGTGGCACGGCTGTCTGTCCTGGTGCAGCCACACCACCAGCCACCGGTGCTCCAGGCAACGTGGTAAGGGGAAAGGGAGCATGGAAGGGGGGTTGGACAGAGGGCAGGGGACTTTGGGGGGTGATCAGGGGTGTGGATCGGGGTAGTCAGAGGGTGGGGAACAGGAGGGGTTGAGTGGGGGCAGGGGTTCTGGGGGCGGTCAGGGAGAAGGGGTGGTTGGATGGGGCAGAGGTCCTGGCGGGGGGCAGTCAGGAGGGAGAGGAGGGGTTGGATGGGGGCAGTCAGAGGAAGGGGTTCCAGGGGTGGTCAGGGAGCAAGGGGGATGGATGGGGCGGAGGAGGCAGTCCGGAATGAGAGGAGGGGTTGGATGGGGGCAGTTAGGGGTGGGGATGTCCAGGCGTGGTCAAGGAGAAGGGGTGGTTGGATGGGACAGGTGTCCCGAGGACAACAGTCAGGAAGGAGGGGGGAAGTTGGATGGGGCAGCAGGGGACAGTTAGGGGTGGGGGGTCCAAGGCAGTTAGGCGACAGGGAGCGGGGGAGATGGATGTGGCAGGGGCTCGGGGTGCCTGTCAGGGAACAAGGGGGGTTGGATGGGGCAGGAGTCCCGGGGACCGTCAGAGGTGAGCAGCAGGGGGGGGTCGGATAGGATGCGAGGATGGACCATGCCTGGCTGTTTGGGGAGGCACAGCCTCCCTCCGCTAACCAGTCCTCCGTACAATTTCTGAAACCTGATGCGGCCCTCACCACAATGCACTACTGTCTTTGCCGTTGCAAGAGCTGCTAATGTGGATGTGCTCCAGCATCACAAGGAACACAGTGTGGACACGCAACAGCGGTTTAATTTCAGCGTTTTAATAAAAGTGGCATAACTTGTGGTGCAGAAATTTGCCAGTATAGACATACCCTTAGAACATGGGTGCCAGGAGATGTGTATTGAAATTCTTCTAAAATATGCCAAAGGCTGCCTTAATTCCTTTGAAAATAGTTGCATAATGGTCTGTTATTTTACATTTGTATTAAAGTGTGTCTGATGTATAATTCTAACTGTAGGGATACCCACAGGAAATCATGTATATTTATTTTTATAGTACTGGAATGTGAAATGAGGAATGAAATGATATCATTAAAAATTACTGTATTAAATTGTAGGATTGTTTTCTTTTCCTGTGTTTAACCTTAAAGTAGAGCAGTCCAAAACCTACTAGAGTATATCATTAGACAAATTATAGCAAAGTCATGTTCTGTTTGCTGGTTAAGCCTTTTTCATTATGAGGCACTCAGGCACCAGTGTAATGGTAACTGATTGGGCCCTCATTGCCAAACAAAAGTGGAAAATAGCTACTCTTTTAACCTATTTTTTTTCTGATGTTTGTGGCTACAACCTTTTTAAAGAAAATGGGGTGGCCATTTAACATATTACATGCTTTGGTTGCAAAGAAAGGCAAAGATGGTATTGACCCCCAGTCTCTGATGTTTTGTGTTAGATCATCCCCCTCCAGCTCCCATCTCTCTTAAATTTGTCTCCTAAGAAACTAAATTATGAACTCTGTCCTGTGTGCCAGTAACACAGCTGGGAGGCAAGCTGTCATTTCCCTTTGTAGTGCCAGTGCTAAAAGTTCTCCTATGGTATGATATGCCTGATGCATATACTGGCACAGCTGTTGTGTGGAAATATATTGAATGATTACTGAAAATACATACAATGCTCCACGGAAGCCATATGGATAAATTTTCTCTTATGAGGGAATTTATTCTCTCCTGTTAGAATGGAGTTGTAGTTAGTCCCTTCTAAACCAAACAATATATTTATACTTTTTAAAAACTGATTAAAAAAAACAATATGCTAAAAATTACTTACAAAAATGATAGGTTCACTACATATTCCAGTTTTTTTTTAATTATATAGCACTATTAAACAAACGCACTGCAGGCTAAACTATAGCCATGTTTTCCTATTTATCTTTCTGCTGTATTCATATTGAGTTCCATTCAGACAGCCCTCCCTCTCAACGGGATTACTCAAATGCATAAATTTAAGTACATGGATAAGTCTGTGTGGGAACAAGCCTTAATAAATCATTTTGACTCAGATAAACTACCACTAAGACATCTTAAATGAGTTGCTGTGCTGTGGTTACCAAGGCCAGTGGGATTCAATTCTTCATCACAATGCATTGTCTCTGCCACAGGTGCTGTGACAAGGGTAAATTTGTTTAAGCATCCTTAGTGTTAGAAGTTGGTTAAAACCTCAAGTAACTTATATATGTATTGCCACAAATATTTCTCAAGGCTAAAACTTTGTTTTATTATAGAGCGGTGCCCAATAGTAAAAAACTGAGAGTTGGTCTACACCACCACATAAGTAGATATAATTTGTCACTCGGGTGTGAAAAAGCCACCCGTGTGAGTGATGCAAGTTACATCTACCTATGTCAGCAGAAAACAGCTTCTGCCTCTTGTGGAGGTAGAGTAATTATGTCAACAGTGCAGCTGTGCTGATGTAGTGCTGTAGTGTGGGACTTGCCCTGAGAAACATCGAGTTAATATCAGCTAAGTTTAAGGCCTTGTTTTGGCAAATTGTTTCAGAGATGAAACAAAAATCTTTTCAGAGGATACCACATAGCACCCACGATAATAAAGGGAAACAATAGAGTCTTGATTAATCATTGCCCACTTCAGTAGTAAACAGGACAAGCAGAAGGTCTTACGTCCTGTGTTTACCACAGCTGTCTATAATGATCCTTCATTATAGCATTGACCTCAAACCACTGAGACACCACTTACTGAACTTCTGACTGTGTTCCTCTGACCTTCATAGTCCTGATTTATTTGTGCATTTATATATTTTTGTGATATTTCTTGGAGGTGTGGTCATCACAGAGACCTCATCTGTTGCTCTAGTTAATTTGTGGCCTTGACCAGAGGAGCTTCTGCCTCATGGGAGGGGAAAATCATTTCAGAGCTTTGGCTGAGGTTTTACACAGAAGGGCTTGCTTCCTTGAAATGTATGAAAATCTGAGGGAGAAAATGTTAGCAAGCTGACAATACTGGAAATTGACCAAGGGAAAGGCCCTCTACTCCTGTCCAGGAAATCTAGTTTCTAATATATTAGAGACTCTGGCATAGTTTAGGTAAATACGCATGCTAAATTACTCTCCTCCTATAATTAATTATCTTGCACAGAAGTAGAGAGAAGCTGCTATAAGTTATTAGTAGAGTACATTGTTATTTTGTTTTTGACAGTCACTTTATGGCACGCTTCTTTTCAAATTGTTTCATTACAGCATTCAAACAAAAAGACAGAATAGCAAAGCATGGTAGTTGTGTGTTGCTTCAGTGCTTAACTTCAGCCAGGCTTTAAAAAATATTATTTTAGTTAACCAGACATTATGAAGCTGTGCCTGAAGGCAGTAAGATCAAACAGCTGCTTGCTTCTTATATAATATAATTTTGTTGAGCTTATCTATTCGTATTTCATCATCTGCAGAAATAGGTATCTCTCCACCAGGCCATGAGTATTTTCATTGTTGTAATTATTATGATAATTTCTGCTCTTAAAATGCTGCAGTCTTTCAAGCTGCAATGTATAAGTTTAAACTTCATTGCAAATAGTTTACACTACTTAGAAAAGGAGGGTTTCTATAAAAACTATTAAATTACAACATTTGTGATTATTTAGTTTAAGAAGCAGGTGCAGAAATCAGGGAAGATGGCAGCCTATTTTTTTCAGATTCTTTTGATTTTGTTAGAAGTTCTGTGCTGTGAGTTTGTTATTGTGATTGCTTCTTTGAAGTTTAACTTCTGGGAGCAAAAATATGAATTTTGACTTGAATTGGAGATACAGGTGGTCTGTTGTTTTGAAATTCAGGCTGAAGCTCTGTCATGTTGGACACCCAAAAACTGAGGTCTTAAACTTTTTACCCCTGGTGGTTTCTGTAGCTTGAGTCATTTTCATATATTTGCTTCTGTCACTTGGCAGAAAAGCTGAAGATTTGCACTTCTCTTTGCTACAAGCCCACTTTTCAAACTGAGAAACATTGGGTTGAGAAACAGAGGGTTGAGAAACATTTAGAAAATGGGGTAAAATGATGAGCAAGAAAGCAAGGTCATGTTGAGAAAGTCCTTGCTGAAGTGCGTTCTTAGCTGGTTCAACCAGAATGGGAGAGGTGTTCTATTCAGTATTGCTGCTGAAAGTGTTGTGGAAAGGTAGATCTTCCTTTCAGTGTGTCACATTATCTCAAATCAGATGGACCAGATAACTTCTTAAGGTCTCTTTCAGTGCACATTTCTGTAATTCTGTGAAGTCTCAGACAAGCCAGTTTAGGGTTGCCAACTTTCTTATTGCACAAAACCGAACACCCTTGTCCTACCCCCTTCCCTGCCCCAAGGCCCCGCCCCTGCCTATTCTATGAGGCCCTGCCCCCACTCACTCCAGCCCCCCTCTGTCTGTCGCTCACTCTCCCACACCCTCACTTACTTTCACTGGGATGGGGCAGGGGGCTGGGGGGCGGGAGAGGGTGAGGGCTCCAGCTGGGGGTGCAGGCTCTGGGGTTGGGCTGGAGATGAGGGGTTTCAGATGCAGGAAGGGGCTTCAGGTGGGTGACAAGGGATTTGGAGTGGGGAAGCAGGCTCAGAGCTGGGGTTGGAGTGTGGGAGGGGTGCGGGCTTCCAACTAGGTGTGTGGGCCCTGGAGTGAGAGTGGGACCAGGGATGAGAGGCTTGGGGTGCAGAAGGGGGCTCCGGGTTGGGGTCGACATGTTTGGAGTGCAGGAGGGGGCTCAAGGCTCGGTCAGGCAGTTTGGGATGGGATGCAGGGTGAGGGAGGGGGTTCAGAGGAGGGAGTAAGGGTGCGGGTGGTGGTGTGGACTCTGGGAAAGAGTTATAGTGTGGAGGTGGGTTCCGACCTGGGGCAGGGGCTCGGAGTGCGAGCTCCAGCCTGGCGGCGCTTACCTTAGGTGGCTCCCCGTTGACAGCACAGTGGGGCTAAAACAGGCTCCCTGCCTGCCCTGGCTCTGCACTGCTCCAGGAAGTGGCTGGCATGTCCTGCCCCTAGGCACAGGCGCAGCCGGGTAGTTCAGCACAGTGCACACTGCCTGCGCCAACAGGCACTGCCCCCGCAGCTGTCAAACTGGCACTTGAAGCAGGGGGAGGACGTGGAGCTTCCTTGATCGACCCTGTGTCTCGGGGCATAGGGACATGCCATCTGCTTTCATGAGCTGTGAGGAGCCAGGGTAGGCAGGGAGCCTGCCTTAGCCCTGCTGCGCTGCCAACCAGACTTTTAACGGCCTGATCAGAGGTGCTCACTGGAGCCACCAGAGTGCCTTTTTGACCGGGTGTTCTGGTCAAAAATCAGATGCCTGGCAGCCCTAGGCCAGTTATGCAGCTATACCCTCTACTTGTTTGTGGAATGCATTTTGCTTCATGAACAAAATTTTGAAACTGTTATAGAAATGTTGGGCTGCCATGCAATTTTCGAAAATGCTTACAAATAAACTACAGTTCTGCTTTATGCTGCCATCAAATATTTTATGCTGCCATCAAATACTGTTTTAAATTGTTTAAGACCAGATGAATGAGTTTGCCTTGAGAGTATACATGCTGTACTATGATAATGTTAGAGATGGTTTTGGGTAGTGCATACAGATGCATTCGAACAACTAAGGAAAAGCCAGTTTGTGGACAATAGGAAAAACAGCCTCACAAGACTCTGAAGGACTGTACAGGGATTTCATGCTTTACCTAACACGGTAATTTACTTATTCTCCCTGTTGGGATTGCTTGTTCTTCTCTCAATCTTCATTTTCTTTGTTTAATGTGAGAAAATTATTTTCACATATTTGAAGGCAAAATTCTTCGCTTAGGTCTTGACTGACACATTCAACTTTAGTTTCAGCTTTAATGGGCATGGCTTTGCCAGGTGGGAGCACAATGTGGAGAAATTCAAGTGCCAGGCGCAGTCGTAGCTCTTCATGCAGGGGTGAAAGGGCTATTTTGGGCCATTGTAACTGGTAGCCTCTCCATGGGACACTGCACCCTGTGCAACCTTCACTTTCTTATTTCCTCACTTCTGATTACTCAGTCAGGCAACCTCAATATTGGCAGTGTAGGATTTTAATGGAATCAGCTGTATATATATGTTAGGTGTTGTGATGGGGTATATAAACCGCACACTGGGATAGAAGGGTTTATGAAGCAGTTCTGGGCCACCACACTGCACCTGAAAAGCCTGCTCTAGCTGTGTGTCCATGAGCGCGCACACACAGCATGCTGCAGCTACCCAGGTCCAAGAGGAGGTACTAGCGTGTCCTTAAGGAGGAAAGAGCCATTTGCTTGTATTGTCTATGTGGCTCTGACCACACCTTGGACTGGGAAAGTGTGCTGTAGGAAGTAGCCCAGTAAGGTAGCCCCTGAGCATTGCCAGGTGCCTGGTATTGCTGCCATTCAAAGGGTCCTGGGTCAGACCCTGGCGGATAGTGAAGGTCTGAGCTTCTCTACCAACCACCTTACTGTGAAGTGGGAACAAACCCTTCTTCTTCCCCTCTCCCCTGGAGATAAAGGTGGGGGTGTGGAGACAGGGGAATCCCTGAGGCAAGGGCATTCAGCCCACAGAGGACTGGAGGTGGGTCAAGGACTCTTCCTTTTGTGGGGATGTTGGACATGTATATTTTGTTGAGCGCTGTTACCGCTGAAGGGGGCGGACTCAACTGATGACCTGGCCAGAGGGCCAAGTCACTACATACTGGAAGAGGGACTGCCACAGTGCTGGAGTGACTGCTGGCAGGGGATGCTGAAGACAGGGAGAGCTGGGATTCAGTGACCTAACCAGTAAGTGGCATCGCTGGTGAGCCCAACCCATCACATGTGTACACACAGTTTGGTTTGCAAGTCACATTACAATTGACAAATCCACAGTCTAATTTAAGAAAAAAACCTTGCTGGGGTAAAATAAAAGGAGACAAACGAGGTAAGTCTAAATATATCTGTTATTTGAACCCATGTAGTTATTAAATGCTCCACGTACAAATGACTTTGGTATGTTGTAAAAGTGACCCTTCAGAAATCTCTCTGGGATGCGAACACTGTACTGTAGCTCTGCTTTAGAGTTTACTTTAGAAGGCTACAAAGTGTCATGTACTTAAACCCTCAGAGGGACTGACGGTAACTCTTAGATCTCAGAAGTTTCACCATACTGTTATTTTCCGCATTCCCTCTTGTTGAGCTTACCGGTGTTTAGAAGAAGTGGTGGGGAGAAATCCAGTGGTGTGTGTTATTTAATGGCTGGAACGGATGCACAGTCATTCCATGCCGAATTTATGACCAAGGATTGTTAGGCAGATGGTGAAAAGACCTCACATGGAACAGTTAGCTGTACTACAGGTGCAGCTTGCACGAAGCTGTTGCTCTCAATGGGGCATCTGCAGAGTGTGGGGAAGATCATGCTTGTTTTGCTAGTTGGCTCATTTCCTATAATGCTCTCTTAGCCCTTTAACTAATGAGAACATTTTATTAAGTGTTTCCTTTGGCATTTCATAAAGAAAATACCATATTGCGAATCATCCTGAAAAACTAGAATGTTCCTAAAAGCACAGGAAATACCTTTTATTTATAAGTTTTGGAAATGCTGGGAAAGGTTCTTTTTGTGTTATTTTCTATGCAGTGTACAAACAAAACAAACACTAAAGTAAAAGAACTTTATGCTTGAGGCCAACCCCCAAAAAATCTCAAAATTAATTATTATGGAGAAAGGTAAGGCTTCCAAAGTGACCTTTTCCAGGTGTTATAGGTCATAGGTTTCCTTTTTTACATTTCCAGCTGGGCTTATTGCTTGAGATTAGTCACATGGTATTGAATCTACTTTCCTGACTCTCCACGCCGCCTCCAGGAGATCAGAATGGGTAACAAAAGCCATTGTTTTTCAGAGGGAGTGACAGCAACATGGTGTGGCTCTTTCCTGCACTGTGTGGGGAAGTCTCACTTGTCATCTCCACACTCTTACCTCCTGATGAAACCAGCTGACAGACAAGAGCAGTCACAGGACTGGGGGAGAAGTGGGAGGATGAGCAAACCTGTATAGTGCTTTTGTGAATAATGTCTGCTAGAACACAGGAAATAGCTTGAGAACGTCAAAATAATTTCAACTGTGACTGGTTCTTTACTTGAACCTGTTCTTTACACATGCCAGGTTTATGCATTATCTTGCTGTGTTACTTGGTTTCGGATTCCTCCTTTTGTTGTTGTTTTTTTGTTTTGTTTCATCTCAATAGGTATTGCCTAGAAACCTCAAGGGCCTGAATGCACAGAAAGAGTTAGGCACCTAAGTTCCTGTTTTGACTTCATTGCGATGCACAAAACTCCTGCTGAACCCTGTAGGTGCCTAACCTTACTTGAAACCTAAGTTTTTGCAGTCAAAGTTCCCTTGATGCCTATGTTTCTGCTTCTGGTTATGAGCATGGCTACCTCTCTCTGGGTGCCCAGGCACCCATCTCACGTCTAAGCCTCAGAGTGATTAACAAACCAGGGGAAGATAGGTGTTTGGCTGTCTAAGCGCATGCAGAGCATCACATCTAACTCCTTTTGTGCATTCAGGCCTAGATGCTAAACTTATCAGATCCATGTTTCACAAATGAGTGTGATATATAATAACCTGGAAGCATACTCTACATTTTTCCAAAAGTGCTGATTGTGAATATCATCATATATTGTTAAAGTTACGAAGACTGCACTTGTTCATTACATCCTATACATTTTAAGACAGTTGGGCTGTGCAGATTTCACATAAAGTGACATTACATTTAAACCTTTAACTAGATATATTAGGGTTTTGTTTTTTGCTTTGTTTTGTTTTTGCTAAGTACCTTAACATCTGTTAAAAATTTATAGATGAGGCTAGTAGCACAGCCTATTATTAAGGTTGCCCGAGATGTCTCATTATTAGATCCCATTTTCAGTTACTTTTAACTTTTCCAAACATCAAGCATTTGGGCTGAAATTTTCCATGCTGAGTATCTGCCTCAGGCTGAATTTTTTGGAAGGTTTCAGTCAAATTGGTTCCGCCAGTTCAGAGAATGAAGGTAGCATTGTTTTTCCATTAACAAAAATATCTTGCCAACTTTTTCTGACTCTCTAATGCCCCCATGCTTTAGAGCAGGGACTTGAAATTTGGCAGGAGGTAGCCTTTGTGTCTCAGATGTGCCAGTGGCTGTTCCTTTGAAAATCTGTCCACATTTGGTCAAATTTTAAGTCTTTGAAAAATCTCAGTTCACACATGCCATTGCTCAGTAGAGATGCTTTTGCTTAGCAGCTAAAATTTGTGAAGATTGTCTCCTCACTGTGCATGCCTTGGTCTCTCGCAGCTCCTGTTGTGACCAGACGTTTCACTTGCTATCCCCAGAGAACAGCTAAGCATGCTCCAGAACAGGGCTTACAGGGATGCAACCAAACTTTGCTTCTGTTGCTCCTTCATGCTTGGATAGGGCTGGGCATCAAAACTGACAACATGGAACCTATGTCTTCTGTGCTCTCAGTGATCCCCATGCTGGTGCCCAGACAGCATAGAGGAGGGACATGCTTGATTTGACTATATAGGGGACAAAAGCTAGACAATGGTGGAGGGAAAGGAGTAGTTTGGGACAAGGACTTGATCAAACTGAGACTGGAGTGAGGGAGAAGATAGATACTGGGGCTGGGAGCTGGGGGAGGGCAGGGAGACTGAGACTGGAAGCGAATGGGGGAAAGAGACACCTATAAGTGACTTGGTGGTGGGGAACACTTGTAGGGGAGTGGCAAACAGTGACTGCCTGCCCAAGATGATTGGGATAGGGAACCAGTGAGGGAGGGGGAATGGGACACATCTCTGAAAACAAGCTGAAGTGCAGGGGGAGAACTGAGACTGGCTGGGCACAGAGATTTGGACAAAGAGCCAGGAAGGGAGGATACTATTAAGGGTGAGGGAGCAGGAAAGATTGGATGAGGAGCCTTGGAAGAGAGACTGGGACAGGGAGCCAGGGGCGGGATAACATTAATTTATCCAAAGTTATGGAGAGAAGAGAAGAATCTCTTAAACGTGACACTGTTGAAAGCTTTAAGAATTCCTATAAAATGAGATTCATGTTCATGGTAATTCTTGATGTAAATGTGAGTGTTTAAAAAATGGAAAAGAATAATAAAGGGATTAGAGGAGTATTATGGTTAATTTGGAAGGAATCTTTGCTCATTATCTGAGGTGAATTTGAGTAAAGTGGCAGAAAAACACTTTTAATAAGAACATTCTGGAAAAGTGCAGTCTCTCTACTTGAAAGGGATTTCTAATGACATCTCTTTTTTACACCTTTTTCTCACTGACAAAGTCCATTCCAAGTAGGAGAATTGAACGTGTGATACCAGTATATTCTTTTCTCAGAGATTTCTAATGAGACCATATAACCATAAATTCCACATGGCAATAGACAGATCTGAAACAAAACAAAACAAAAAAACTAAAAACAAAAAAATCCATTAAATGAATGTCTTAATTTGCTTTCTGACTTTGGCTTTGTATAGCCAGTACTTAAAGAATAGTCTCTTTCATTAATTTGTCCTAACAAGCATGATTTCAGCAGATGAAAGTGAATTCCTTGATGACACATACATTACTGCAGGTGTAGGGTGGAGTCTGTGTGAAATGTTAGAGACAAGCACAGCATGTTGTACAGCAATAAAAAATGGAAAGTCTATGTGTATCAGGAATGTCAGGTTTAGTTGTGCTTTCTGTTAGACTATAATTATGATTTAGAGAAAAGCCAAAAAAAAGAACATCATCATTTTTAAAATGTTATTTATGTTATGACAGCTCAATAGATCATTAATGACAGATACTTTTCTTTAACATCACTGTATATTGGAGTGCATCCCTGAATGTATAAAGCTGAGGATCTTCATTCAATCAAGCTTATTTCCCTGCTGTTTCATTCTGCCCTTCATTAAACCACCATTCATGGAGACAAAGAATTTGGGAAACTAGAAAAGTGCCTTACTTCCCTGCCTTTTGTTTGGTTTTGAAGTTTTAGAATGTAAATTTAGCATGCTAATAAATGAGGATTTAAGCAGCACTGCTTGGAGCCAGGGGACATACAAGCTTCTTCACATTGTCTGTTCATAGGAACCAGAACCAAAGCCCACTGAACTCTTTCCATCTTTCTATTCTTGAGCCCACCATGAGCAGAGCATAAGGCTACCAAAGTGCTGCTCACTGAGAAAAGTTTGAAGTGGGTTGATATACTAATGGTTGGGAAAAGAAGCTTTGTGTCAGAATGTTTCACTACATTCATCTTTACAATGAGCTTCAGAGTGGCAACCCACTCTACCAGGTAAAGAGAGGCTGTGTGCAATTTAAAAAAACATTATTCTGCAAAGCAAACGTCTTCACCTCAGTTTTAAATGATATTTCAAATATTACTAAGCCTGAGAAAATGTAATAAATATAATTTACTTCTGTTTATATTGTGTTTTTTTTACTTGTTGCATTGGTCTCAGGTGAGACAATGAAAGCAGATATCAATTTTACTTTTGTTTCTCTTCATGGTATCTTTCTGGAGCTTTCTGCTTCACATAAAGTAACACCAGCTGTAATATTTTCACTGGAAATACTGTAGCATAATATTAAAATTAATACTGTTTTAAGGGGATTTTTAGTGTTTCCTGAAAATGTTTTTATTTTTATTTTGTAAAATTTTGTTTTTGCTAACAATGACCCTCTTTTTTTAAAAAATAATAATAATAATAACAATAATTTGCTGAATTGTAAAGGTTAGAAATAGTGAAAGTTAATGTATCCTCGTTCCTACAGAGCAAAATATATCTAGAGACGTGCTCTCTCTCTCTCCCCTCTCTTGCTTTTTTAAATGTAACCCTCCAATATATTCCCTGGACACTCATTCTATAATTAGTTAAGATGAACAAATTAGTTTATTGTAGTGGTAGACTAGACAATGTCTACCTAACTACTACTACTTTTACGAGTACTGGTCCATATGTGTATTCCACATGTCTGTATGCATGTGCGCCATGCGCCTCAGTCCAGAAGTTTTTCCAAGCAACGTCCGCTGACCCGCACATGTGCAGTGTCTCTGCTCATGCTCCCGACTAAGGGTGTCGGGACGGTGTGGGTCGATGCCAATACTTCTCAATTTTATCCCACAAAACTCTCAATGGGAAAATTATGTGAGATACCAACAGCACGGCTACCATTTTCATTGTTTACCTCTTCTTCATCCATCTCTTCTTGTGTTGATTCACTCACACACACACACACACGCACACACAGATACATGCCTTTTTTTCGGGATCTGTATTCACCAAAAAAGTTCAGTACTTTAAGCAGAGAAGTGCATTCCTTGTACAGTGTCATTAGTTTCCTTCTGCATCGTCTTCCATGTGTCATTGAGTCATGTGCCTGATCCAACAATCCATTTATGCACGTGACAGTGTTGCCAACTCTTGCAGTCCTAGTGCATGCCTTGCTCTATATGGCAAGGTTTTTTTTAAAAATACCCAGTTGCTGTATTCAAGAGATTACATGAAAATCTCATCTTTCATTTCACAAAGAAAGTACATTTCCAGTTCTTGTGGTTGTAGAGGAAAGCTCTTTTTTTTTTTAAAGTGACCTGAGTGCATTGCAAAAGCTCAGAAACCAGAAGACACATAAAAAGAACCCCAAATGTATTAGTTTTTAATCCTCTCATGATTTTTAAGTCAATCACATGATTTTTGAGGGGACTTGACTCATGATTTTAGAATGCTGAAGGTTGGCACTACTGCTTCCTGAACTTGAAGTACATGAGTAGTTCCACTGAAGTCAATGAGACTGCTCACCTGCTTTAGTGCTTTGCTTGATCAGGATTTAATTGCTGCTAACATCAATTGCCCTTCTCATGTCCATCACCTAAGCTGCACCTAGGATCCAGCATCCTTTGAAATCAATAGAAAGACTCCCGTTGATTTAAATGGATATTGGAGTGGGCCTGTGGGTAAGTGGCAAATTAGCCACTGGGAAACAGGTTAGGCTGTTTGAGTACTAGGCGCTAAGGTTGTGGGAAATATTGGTGCTGATGACAGTGAGGGAGTAGTACTTATGTAGTAGTTGTATATGGTATAGAAATGCATGTAATGAAAACATTAATTAGAATAACAGTAGTTCTGGGTGGATACAGTTATAAACCAAGTAGGCAGTGGCCAGGATTTCACATACACAAGAGAGATTCTCAGTACTTTCTATTACAAATTAGTGTTGGGCAGTTCCACGTAGTCACCGCCATTCGTTTTCTTTCTTTTTGTTCTCAGGGAATCCTGTTCTTTGTTTAGGAGAAATGTAAATATTTAAATCCTTCAGAACATTTGTCTTTATATTTAAAAACAGTGACAGAGAATCCAGCATTTGTTCCCTCAGCAAATGTCCAAGTTTTATCCTGGAAGGTTTACTTTTTGTCCTAACAAGATAATGTAGTTGAGGATAAACAATTGTTCACTGTCTTGGATACTTCTTCCCTGCCCCATTAAACAGCCCAGCTGTGCTACCTCTGCTTATATATTTTTTTACTTTAAATGGATTGCAAGAGCCAATGACCTCATTATGGACTTCTTTTTGCTACTTAATGTTGAAATACTTGATTGCAATCAGTTCATTGGCTATTTTCATACAGTAGCAGGAGTTTTGTTTCATATAATTCCTCAGAATTTCTATGCCCAGGTGCAGATGCTCACGGAGACTGCCAATCCAGGAGAGTTGTCATTGTTGTTATAACTGAATTTTGATAGCCTATTTTTTTTCAAAACACATACCTGTCTTCCCCAGTGATTTTCAAGCTGAGTAGTGCCCTAAATCTCAGGCAAAAGGCTTAGCTTGCTAGTATTTCGAGGAGAAATTGGAATTCCAAACCGATATGTTGTACATAATTGATAGTGATTGATAAAAGCCAGCTAGCACCTGCAGGTCCTTTCTCTCTGCTGTATAAACAGGCTTGTAAGGAGTTCAAGAATGAGAGCTGTTAAAATTATTTTTTCCCTCTTGTAATTTGGATCGGCGCATCATGTTCCTGTCTTTGTACCTTCAAAGTCAAGATTAGTGGTGTTTACCCAGAAAGACGATTTACATTCAGGATGATTAGTGGGGAGTGGAATGCCTGGAAATCCGTCCCATCCAACACATAAGTGGACTGAGTACTCAGCCAGTTGCCAGTTAAGATCACCAACACAATTCTCCTGGTGTCGTCACTCCTGAAATACGTTACTTTGGCCGGTTGCTTGTTTCACCATTACGCATCTGCTGGGTGGAACTCATTGCCTATTGACTTTGGGAGTATCACTATCTATCCCTTGTTTAATTCTGCATTTAAGATATGTTTGCTTTACTCGCCTCTATCTGAGTTTAATTAATTATTACCTCTGGGGGGGATGGATTATTTAATTTTACTGTTGTTGTTATAAAGCACTTTGAAATGATGCAGAATGATAAATCCACCATAAAAAGTTTAAACCATGAATCTCTTGCTAACAGTCCAGACTCAACATCTATTTGAGTTATTATGGGAAAGTGGGGCAGAATACCAGTCTCTAAAATACAGTGTAATTGCAGCTGCAATAGTTAATAACCATGTCTTTGATTGCAGCATCAGAAAGAATACCCAGCCTGAAGAAGTGTAACTTTAGCTTAGCTCAGGGTATGAGAGAGTACAGGACAACAATGTAGCACTGACATCTATTTTGTCATTCTGCAGACCACTTCACAAAGGTGACATCCTCTCATGAGCCCACCACCCATCCAAAATGTCCTACTCCTTGGTTCCTCGAATTCTTGTTCTGCAGACTACCAGGAAAGGTATCATGGACAATAGTTTAAAAATCCTCATCTTACACAATTGCAACATGTATAAATTACACGCACACTACATCAGAAGAACACTTTTAAGGTTGCAAAATTAAGCACTCCAAAGTTAGGAAATCCCAGAATTAATGTTGCCTATGCAACCTTAATTCACCCCCCTCATGCAGGAATTGACTAAAAGATGTAAGCATGCCAGTTCCTGCATGCAATCTTCTCTAGGCACAGTCAGCTCCCTAGTTCCCAGGGTTGTGAAGTACCTTGTCACCACCTTAACAGAAGGAAGTCTTGTCTGTCCCTGCTGTGGATAGCCTCTCTGAAACTACCAGCCTCTGACAACACAAGTACTGCCTTCCATGCCTCTGCAGGCCTCGTTGTCTCTGTACAAGTGAGTAATAAGCACACATCAACCCAGGAGTCCTCTGAGCATCACTCTGTAGTGTTCATCCCCTGTTTGACTAAACAGTCACAGAACTCTCAAATTTGCTACTCCCAAAGGAATAGGACACAAGATTCAATTCAGGTTCTATTTAACACACAGTTTGAATGGCTGCAGGACTGGCTCTTAGCAATCATACGGTAATTTAAGTCCCCAGAAAACACATTGTATTGTATTCTGTTCTGTACATATTCTTATCTCTGTAGTATCCTAGTGTCTTTCAGTAGTGTATTAAACAATGTGACTAAAGCGTGATATTTGTTTTCTCCTTTTCTCCCCAAGGGGAAAAATGTGAGCAGTGGACTGTTTGGTTTGGGAATTTTTTCTATTCCATACATATATTATGCATATGCACACACATGCTGCTGTATATTTTTGTCAGAGAAGGCAAGGTCAAAGAAATGCACCCTGCACCTAGAGTGGAAGGTAGTGCGGTTTGTAATGGCCCTGTGGGAATTCCACATTTTTTGACCAGCCTCTGAGAAATTTCTGTTTCCTGCAGTCTTAAGGCTATATTTCAAAGGGCCTCTGAAAATCTGACAGCAGATTATGTAAATGTTGTAAAATTATATAAAGATTATGTAAATGTAATCAATTTGCTAGGGCAAACCCCATGTTTAAGCATCCGTATTAGCTATATGAGCACATTTTGTTACAGCATTGGAAACATATAGCTTCATATACAGAACTGATTTCATATACAGAACTGACTTCCAAAACTCATGGCAAAAGGCAAAGTGTTGGGTGGTATGTTTTTGCCTTGTGTGTGTGTGTGAATCAGAGATATCCAAAGCTCAGCCGTTTTAGTTTTCAGGTCATCCTTGTGAACCTTTTATTGATTGAAGTCATGTGAATTTCCAAACCTGGGTTTTTCATGTCCTTTTCTTTGTTTCAGGGTTTTCTTAGGTTTTTGTCTTTTTAATGAAAACTTCACACAGTTCTAGTGCATATGTTTCTATTTTTATGTCTGCAAACTGGTAGTCACAGGCTGAAGTGGACTTGTTCATTTGTCAAGTAGGATTGTTTTATTACAAATTTCTTTTTAATGATGAAATAATTTTATTTATTCTTAATGTATAGAATCTTGTAAATGCATTACTAATTCTGTAAAGCATATTATGATATTGTACGTGCTGTGTAAAGAATGCTATATAAAGGCGATTATTATGTTATTATCATTATTATCCATGCAAAGATTTTTTACTGTATTTACATAATAGTTGCTACTGGATTTCATTTCCCATACTAATATATTCAGCAAGTTGTTAACTGTTGGCCGAGTCTACTGAAGATCTATTTCTATCATTTCTACCAAGAGCTGGTACAATGTAGGAAATCTCCATCTCTAGGAATGTGTGTGTTATTTATTGGAATGGCTATGACTGTAATGAATTCCTTTTGGCATTCATGTGGCTGATGTGTGTGCTGCCACAGGTGGTGTTGTCATTTACCCTTGTTTGACAATTTAATATTTTTCTTTCTATTCATAAGCCTTTAGCCAGCGGAAATATTTGTTTTGGTTAAAATCACCTTTGAATTTGTTGTATGTTATTTTTAAAAGTGGAGTGGGGAGAAACATTGGCTGAAGGACAATATATTGTAAGGGTATTCCTTGGACTTTCTAAGGACCTGATGTTGCAGTGTGCTGGGCATTTTGTAGGAGGAGAGGAATGCCCTGGACTTCTGTAAGTAGGGAGAACTCAGAACCTGGGAGTATCCGGCCCTAAAGAAAGAGGCTGCACACTTGGCTTTTGTGAGTAAAGATAAAATGGTATTGAGGGCTTCAGAATTAGTGGGGGCTCTTAGTGCAGTGTAGGAAGGGTAGCTGACAGCTCAGGTACCTTCTTAAAAAGATGGTCATTGCAGGAGGGCTTCAAAAGCTTGACACCTTGTTTTCAGCCTCAGTTCTGTCCCAAGTTTAGAATTGGTAGCCCATTAACCTTCACTTTCTTACCACAATCAGCAATGAAAAAAGCATTTCTTCAACAGTGGCCCCTGGGGAATGCTGGGACTGAGGTTATTGTTAAAGACAGATAATTCGGTGAAACAGAATAATAATGCAATGAAGCTGAAGGTCTCTGTTTTGTGCCAGGAATGTCAGAATTATAACTCTTTTCAGAATTTCCTGTGGGCTTTTGCTGCTGACAAAAACTATCGTTTTAGAACACAGTGTTTAGAGTGCAGTTCTAAAAGATTGAAATAGTCTCACAGCAGAAATGCACTCTGTTTAAAATCAAAAGAATGTCAAAAGTGGCTTAGCACAGGCACATTTTAGCTGTTCAGTAAAGAAAAGTTTTATTTTTCATAAACTTGACCTTGCTTTTTAAATAATATGTATTTTTAATGGCAAGTTATGGCATGTTGTTGCAGTACCCATTCTGTTATAATCACAGTGAGCAATGTAAATCTCATTGCCTGAATGTGCAGCACAAAGATGAACTGATTATGCTGAAGAATAGCACGTTCAACCTCTTGTTTTGTTTGGCATCATGCGAGCTGACCTCTGGAAAGCAGCTACATTTGAACCAGTAGTCAGGTGAAAAATCTTAGATGCCAGTCCTGTTTGTTCAACAACTTAAAGGGATTCTCTTTGTTTGTTCACCAGCTTGTCTGCAGGATCTGTTAGCACAATGGTTTTCAAACATTTTAGACTGAATACTCCTTTTCAAATAATGTAGTCTACCTCCCATCTGAGATTGAGTCATAACATACCTATGAAAAGACTCTAATATTTGTTGGTAAATATTTAAAATGTGGATGCATGTGTGTTTTTTTCTATGCACTTGCAGAGATCTGAATGAAAATTTGACTTATATATTTTCTGAAATTCAGTTTAGCATGTTAGAGCTTTTGATGCTTCAGGAAAAAAAATCTTTGACTAATATTGTTTGATGGCTTTCAAATCCTATATTTACTGCTGGTTTTCAGATCTTTGTCTTTATTAAAAGGGCTATTTGCATGATTGAATAAACAGAATCTTGGCCGTCACCTCTGAACTCCCAGCCTGTAGCTGCCACTCTCCAGCTACCCAGCTCTGAAGGCAGAGCAGAAAGTGGCGGCTGTTGGCCAGGCACCCAGCGCTGAAGGCAGCACCTCTGCCAGCAGCAGCTCCAAAGTAAGGGTGGCATGGTTTGTGTATTGACACCCTTACTTCAGCGCTGCTGGTGGTGTCGATGTTGACTTCGGAACTCGGCACTTGGCACCTCAGGGCTCCTGGCCAGCCGCCCTGGAGCACAAATTAAGCACTGCCTTTCCACCTCCACCCCTCCCATTGCCCAAATCTCACTTCCACAGCCTTGCACCTCAGGCCTGCCCTGTTCCTTTACCTCTTGATAACAGTGCCCTGGGCAGTAGCCCATGTGGTCCACAAGTAAGGCCAGCTCTGCATCCACTTGCCCTGCCTGACAGAGCGTGCTCAGGGGAGTCTGCGCAGGCGTGCATCTTTCCATTCCCCTCCTGACCCTGCCCTGGTCACCATGAAAGGATTTTTCTTCTGTACTCCCTGACGAGAACTCCGGTACCCCTAAGGGTACTCGTACCCCAGTTTGAAAACCACTGTGTTAGTATGTTATAGCTGTGTATATTTAGCTATAAGTATTTTAACAAGTTAGAAGAATAAAAATTGCATATGGTGGTTAATCTTGAAACCTTTTTTGTTTATTTTGCCTGAAGAGTAAAACCATAAAACTGCAAAGAGGCCTAACCTTAAAATATCGCCCAAGATCTGAAACTGCCGCATAAAGTTTCCCACACAGCTGTTGGTTCGAGGAAAGGACTCCATGGCTACACATAGAAGTGAATGCTTGATCTTAAAAATGAAAGTGCCAGCTGTTATGAAAATTGCTGATTTACGTTTGTAACCCCTGTTTGTTCGGTGTGGTGGCTAGGCCAGGTAGAGATTGATGAACCTGCTATATACAGTCTTGGTAAGAGAGATGTGTCTTTTAGATCAGGCAGTAGAGGCACATGCATTAAGCTCAAGAGGTCCCAGGGAGGCTGACATTACATATTAATAGAACGATGCATTTACATTTGGAACAAAATTGCCTATGCATTTCAACAGTTATTCTGTTCATTAGAAAACTGCAGCTCTGCCATAAATAACGGATTAATAAAGGGGTCTTAAAAATGAAAATTGTGTAATTCAGCTCCGTAATAATGAACAAATGAACAGACTTTATAAAAAGAGATTAAACAAGGAGATGAAGTTCGAGAAGGCTTTGTTAAGAAGCAGAACAATCACACATTTCTAGGCATTACTTAATTGGCTTTTAGCTTCCTGTAAGGCATTGCTGACATCCTTGGCAGCGATAAAAGACTTGAATATGTGTGCAAATGACTGACTTGGTATTGCAGACTAAACCTGACCATATCTCTATTAACAAAGTAAAAGCAAATCTGAAAAAACTGAGCCAACTCTATCCGTGTAGAATAAATATAGCGTCTGTAGGCTGGCAAACGGTTGCTTAACATGATTGTTTTTACAAGAGGGAACAGTTAGACCACCTCAATAACTGCTGTATCTGATCTTACTTTTTAGAGATGAGAAGTTTTTGAATGATTTGTTTATTTTTTCATGTAGCCAAGTGGCACAAAAACAGTGTTTAACAATGCAATGTGCTTACATTTGGAACAAAATCTATCTGTGTAGATTGGTAACAATTACTTTAACTCATTCATATCTGGGCCTGAATAATTGAGTTCAGTGGGCCGGCTTTTATTTAATTTTTTGAATTATATTTTCCTCTTTAGTGAACCTTTTAGTGATTTGCTTGAGAAAGAAAATGTCTGTAGTAAATGGTGGGCCTGAGACCAACTGAAAATGTGTTATTGACTTGAAATGCATATGGAACCTAACACTGATGCTTTAGACATCTTTTTAAATTACTCTTGACCTTTCTTTTGTATGAATTATGCCAATAATATCCTATAGTACAGCATGCAGCATTGGGCATAGAACATGGTTATAAACAAAATTTTCTGAAACTTCCATAGGTCCAGTTGAAGAACCTTATAGATTATTTAGCAGTAAATTGTCTGCTCTAAGCAAATATCATCCCAGAGATGAGCTTCGCTCCTTTGCAGTGAGGGAATATGAGCCAGGAATTCTGAGGTAGATACTGTACTTACTGCCAAGTAACCTACTGGTATTTCATCATGGGATATTGTTGGCACTTAGGATAATAATATTAGGGACCTAACAAAAACCCTGCATAGAGAGATAAATATTTTCCAAAGATATAATAGACCAGGATACATTGCTTCCCATATGGGATTATAGCCTATATCTTTTCAGTATCTCCATATACTTCATATATTAAGGTGCTTTTGCTAGATAAGAGATTTCATGTGTTTCTGGGAGACGTTATAATAGTCTTCAACAGAGCTGATGACTCAAGAGTGGGCTATGTAATAATTATTTATAGTATACCAAATTGAATGCAAGGTAGCTATAATCTGATTGGCCATTCTTTGCTTATATAAGATAAGGTAAAGCTTTAGCCAGATGGAAAGCAGTTTTCTCATAAAATCCGAGTATGCAGTACTCTAACGAGTATGTACTCTAACAAGAACAGAATTTGGCTAATTGTTCAGAAAATAAATGTGAATGATAAAATAATATAACTTCTACTTATATGACATTCAGGGGATGTACAAAATGATCGTAAGGAATCAGAAAAAAAAGTAAAGCAGGAAAAGTAATTAACAGGACGTGTAATACAAAGGATCCCCACTACGCTTAAACTTACACCCTGCAATTTATTTTTTCTGCCATCCCCTCCTTCTGCACTGGTGGTGAATAATTTTTTGCAAATCTCTGAATGCCAGATTGGTGCAATTTCTGTGACACTTACACCTATTTTATTACTAATATAGTTTAATTCGACATATAACTTAAACTACTACCACTGTGTATGACATCCCCATTGAATTTGGCCCAGGAACTTCCATCAGAGTTGAACCCACTTTGACAAGGTCTGACTTTGGCCCATCATTCTTATTTAGGAAAAAAAACTATGCATAGTCATTAGATATATTGCACCATAACTCTGGCATGATAAACTGTGTTTTGACTTGAGGAAGCAGGGATAAAATAGCAATTGTCCTGACTCCAATGCTGGTATTTTAACTAGGTTGTTACTGTGGTGCAAAGTAGATAGAAAAATAAGGCTGCAGTCCAGAGAGGTTTAAAGCTGCTGAACGCTACAGGTTGGAAACAGCCTTGACAAGTTTGAAATTATAGGTAGGTAAATATAAGACTTCTACTAAACCAGTTAGAAGGGTGAGGTTTTTGTGCGAATTTTTTCCTCATTAGTCCAATTAACCCTTCTTATATGTAGTTCAAAAAAGTCTCAGTGCCAATACTGGCAAGTTTTTTGGGAGATTTTTTTTCAAGCCTCTGATTCCTTAGAAATCTATGAAATTCCTGGCTGGTCCATCCTTTTCTGATATAAGCCTAACCTAGGAAATCCAGCGATATTCCACCTTAAAATAACCCTGGGTAAATTCACAAACTATGTTTAAATAAGATTAAGAGTTTGACTTAAACCATCAAAAGCAAAGGAATTTCAAATTAAGCCTGCTCATCTTAACCCCCCGCCTTCCTGCCTGCCTCTCATTGCTCAATAGCATGCTTTCCTTGTTGATGCATTTCCAAAGTAGAATTCCAGTTAGTACAGAAATTGGATTAAATAGCTTGCACTTGTTGCCAGTTTGGTTAGAGGAATGTACAGATGGAGAGATTAGATGTAATGAACCAAATGCAGCCCCAAAGTAAATTCATTGACTTAATAGTTCCCTTCTCAAATTAGCCTGTATCCATAGGGTAAAATCATGTTCTTCCTCGATGTGGCCATGTGTGGGGAGGTAGCGAAGCCAGGCTGTGAACAATGGCAGAATGGGGCCAGGTGGTAATGGGTCATTGGTGGTGCCACCTTCAGTGATACCTATTAGCTTGAAAAGGCACCACACATACCCTAGGGGTCACCAGAGTGGGATGTGGGAGTCACCTCCTGCCCCCTATTAGCTGTGCCACTAATGTAGGGGAGTTATGGGGAATTTCAGCCATTCTGGCCTGGGGTTTCAGCCATTCAGTGGACCATAAGCCGCTGTGCCAACATAGGGCAAAGTGCCTCAGAGTATCTGAGGGGGACACATACTGCTCTAGACAAGGAGCACCTTGTGCCCAGTCTGCCAGCTGTGTTATATGCAAGGGCAGACTCAATCCTCATTAGAGCCATGAAGTGTCAACAGGTGCATTAACTTGGTTCCCAGGCTAGTGTTCACGACAGCCTCCACTCTGCTCCATTCTTTTCAGGTGTTCTCTTTTCCCTCAGCACACCCATGCAACACAAGTAGCATTTAGCTTTGGAAATGGACCTTGTACAGTCCTGGGGGAGTGTGTGTGGATTGTTTTTAAAATAGGAATTCCGTGTTTCTTTTTCAATGGAACTCAATCTGAGGACAAAAAGATCTTTAAGGCACTATCAATGTACATGAATCTAAGAGATCAGTTAAGGGTATAAAGTTGCTGTGTATTTTAGGTGCTCATCCTATAGAAAGTAGATTTCCCCTCTCCCGCCCCCCACCTTCCTTAAGTCTCGCTTTTGTTCCTGTGACTAGAGACAGGAAATAACATGTTATTCAGCAAGTAAACTATGAAACTCCATTCCAGGGACTGTCAGCAACTGATAACTTGATGTGTGATAGATAATTATTGTAGACGTGACTTCTGTGCAGGCGCCTGGCACCAGCAAAAACTTATCTTTTGTGTAAACTGCTCGATGACATTCTGTACAATATTCTTCATCTTGTAATACTTTTGTCAGTATTTGCCAGTTGTTTAAATTGCAACATAATGTCTAGTAGATTTTCTTTCATGTGTTTAGAATTTTCCACCAAGATCCCAAAGACCTGTCCTGTAACTGTAACAGATAATATCAGTCTTGGGGCAATGTCTGATAATGTGCACACACACACACAAAGGTTTTGCAGTAGCAGATGAAAATTGTCAGGAATCATGTTGCTCCTACTTTCTAGGGTGCCTGCTAATGTGCCCAATGTTGTTATGCACAGTCATATTTTAAAAGCTGGGACGTAATGTACCCCAGATCTTACGTAGGCATCCAGTCTATCTTGAACACAAATAGGAAAGTTGTTCTGTTGGAAAATTGTGCGTGTTTTTGTTTTAAAGGCAGACTTTCTCCTGTCTTTCATTTATTTCTTATTAATTTGGAAAGTATGTGCCAGGAATAAATTTTGTTACACATTTGTTTCAGATTCAAATTAAATCCCTTCACCCCTAACCAAAGAATTCACTACAAAGGAATGGTTTGGTGATTTTATCGTGGTTTGATCTCACCTTGATCTATGGCCACATCTTTTTGTTCTGAAAAGAAGCAAATATAGGAATTATGACCTTTATTTGATTATTGAGGGATATCAGTGTTCCCCTCTTTCAAAAAACTGTCAGCAAATGCTGAAAATGAGCCCTTTTATCCAGTCAGTGCAATTTTAATCATTCTTTACTAACTGGCTATATCTTGGTAATGGGGAGTTATCTTAAGTTTTCAAAATGTATTGACTTTTTTTTTTTTTAGTCTTTTGTGTAAACCAGTTAAAACAAACCAATGGGTGAGCTTTACTAGAAACACAAACATTAGTTAGATTCTTAACTCCTATTGATTTTCAGTGACAGTTAAGTACCTGGTTGCATTTGTGCCTGTGGGGGAATCTCCCCTCAAATAATGTAGTTAGTAGAATAGTAGCATGTATGGCTATATGTACATTTATTATCATTTATGTATACATTTGTGTTGCATTATTGCTCAGAGGTCTCAATCAGGGATCAGGGCTTCATAGTGGTAGAAACTGTACACATACAACAAAAAAGACACCAGAGAACTTAAAATCTAAAGCTTGGAAACACAACAGATAGAGAAAAACAAATATGGTGGTGGGAGGGAACAAATCTAAGGAACAGAGAAATGATCATATTTGGCATAATAAGCCTCCTTATCAAGAATCATGGTATGCCCACTGCCTATCCAGTACAGTTGTGTGAACAGTGGTCTCAGTTTGGAAAAATCGTACAGACTTATCATAAAAGAAACAAACTACTACCAAAGGATGTCATGATTCCTGCTATTCTTGTTAGTGGCACCGTGGTCTAGAGAACGTAGGATAGGTACGGTAATTAGGAATCTGAACTCTAATCCAGTTTTACTACTGATATGTTATGTGGCCTTCGGCATTTGCTTCTCTGTATCAGTTTGCCCCTTTGAAAAAAGGGTATAAGTACACATTTTTACCTACCTCAGTTATGATGAATAATTAGTTAATAGGCCAGATTCATGCTTCCTGGCAAAGGGATGTAAGCATTGCGTTTCTCTGTGTTAACAAAGCTGGCTGGGCCAAATGGGTAACTCACCTGATGGACAATGCCACCCACTTTTGAGGTGGGTTATGGATCATTCCCCACACAACCAGCAGAGACAGGTTCGGCTGATGGGGTCCAGTATAGAACATATAGTGAAACTAGCCAGTGCTTGAAAAGCATTTGGAAGATGCATAGTATAATTATTATTTTCTCTGTAAATAATTCCCTGCACTATTTTTTTGATATTTCTTTATTGCAAAAATTCTCCATTAATAACTCTTGGGTCATCTTTAATACTATTGAGTTATTCTTACTACAAACTGTGGTGAAGGTGCTACTTTAACATGTTCCTTTTGGGCTCAAGTGTGCATGAGTCTCCTATTATAAAGTAAAAGATTCAGAGAAGAAAGCTTTGAGTTTTGCTTATCCATTCTTCACTAATCCCAGCAGTTGATAATCTGTATGAAAAATCTCTCTTTCCTTATCGCTTAGCAAAGAATTAATAGCTATGTGCTGTAGCATAGTCTCATGTTAGCAATATCTCATGAGTTTTGCAAAGTATAGTATCATATTTTACAAACACTATGTGAAATGTTATCATAAAGCTTGTTTTGTGATGTTTTCTTCTTCTTGTCATTTGTTTCCTTGATAACACTCAAATTTCAGTGATTCACAAGGATGTCTTTGTGAAATAGCAACATTCTACTGTACTAACTTACATTAACTGCATGCTGGAATTGTGAATTGCTGAAATTTGGCAAACAGAATGGCTAGCCTAATCAAAGATTATTTTAATCCACAAAAATAGATTCAAAATCTAAAACTTCAGTACACTACATAGTACTTCCAAACATGAATAGACTCATTGGATCACAGTAACGAAGTGTAGCTCATTGAAAATAATAGAACTATTCATGGTAGTCAGCGCTTTGCCGGGTAGCAAGTGTTTCCAAACCTGGGCCAATACGGCGCAGAATCATTCAGGCAAGGGCTGATGACTCTAATCTGCCCTCAGTGATATTATTACAAATCTGCAGTAACTCCAAATGCAGTTAATGAAGTTACTTCAAATTAATACCAGTCTAATCTAGAACAGGATCTAGCCTTGTGTCTTTTGTCAATAAAGTTTTTGTCAGTATGAACCTATGTAATGTAATGATAGTAAATATCAGGATTTTAATAAATACTCACCAGGTCTGATTGTCCTTTCTTTGTCTTTTTATTTACTTTAGCTTTGGGACAGATTATGCTGTATGTAGATGGGATGAATGGAGTAATAAATCATAATGAAACCATCCAGTGGCTGTACACTCTCATTGGGTCAAAGGTAAGAAGATCTCCAGATTACCTGCTTTATACATCTTAAGTGTTCTTTAAATATTTTTTTTCTATTTTGCGTGCATGAATTGTCAGGGGGAGAAGGTGTTGGAATTCCAGTAAGAAATTGAAGTATTGATTGCTTGGGATCAACTCATATAGTTTTGTAAATTAAGACTAGAAGGATACAATAGTTTTGCGCAGAGAATTTAGTTTGGCAGCATTCAAAAAGCAAAATAACTTATCAGCAGACTCTGGAGCCTGGCATCTTAGCTCTTTCCTATATATAGTTCTGTCAGTTATAGTAATAGCATTTGTTATAATAATAGTGTTGGTTCTTATATTTTAACTTTAGACTGAGATCATCCTGTCCTGTGGTAAAATATACAGCATTCATTGTGTATAATTCAGTCCATTGTTCAGCATCCAATTAGAGTGCCCAATTTTCATAGACTTGTAAATATTAAGGTCAGAGGAACCATTCTGATCATATAAACTGATCTCCTGCATAATCCAAGCCATAGTTTTTACCCAGTAATTCCTGTGCCCAGCCAAATAACTTGTGGTTAAATTAGAACAATCCTTTATAAAGACATCCACTCCCAATTTAAAGATTCCTAATTTAATCCACTCCTAATTTAATTTCTAAATGAAAGCATCTACAGCCCAAACTGGAGCAGTTTAGAGAATGCAGACATCAATCCTGCTACCATGCACTTGTGAAGCAAGAATTCTACCACTCAGGCTAATTCTGCCACTTATCTAATATTGCTGTCAGTCAAGTCCATAGGACTTTTACCCTCATCTAAACTTGAAGTTAGATCAGGCCCATATTGTACATAGTGCCTACATGTACGGAGAGGCAATCAAAAAACATGATTACTGCAAGGGTATATAATTGGTAACCTGTTTCAGGGCCTGATCCAAAATCCATTGAAGTCAATTGGAGTCTTTCCTTTGACCAGGGCCAGCTCCAGGCCACAGCACGCCAAGCGCGTGCTTGGGGCGGCACGCCGCAGGGGGCGCTCTGCCAGTTGCTGGGAGGGTGGCAGGCGGCTCTGGTGGAGCTGCCGCAGGCGTGGCTGTGGACGGTCCGCTGCTTCTGCGGCTCCAGTGGACCTCCTGCAGACACGCCTGCGGCAGCTCCACCAGAGCCGCGGGACCATCGGACCCTCCGCAGAAACACCTGCGGCAGCTCCACCAGAGCCGCGGGACCAGCTGACGTCCACAGAAACGCCTGCAGGAGGTCCACCAGAGCCGCGGGATGGGCGAGCGGCAGAGCGGCCCCCGCGGCGTGCCGCCGTGCTTGAGGTGGCGAAATTGCTAGAGCCGGCCCTGCCTTTGACCTCAATGGATTTTGGATTAGGGTCTAAGATACTAAGTAAATATCTGTTTAGAATTCCAGTGTAGGCTGGACTGTTATTCCTTTCCTGGTATTTCATGATAGTGGTAAATACCATATTTTTTCAAAGGACAGTATGTCTTTGTATTGCTTCGATTTGTGCAGCCAGTAAATTTGACCATGAGAAGAACTTTTTTTTTTCTGGCATAATGTTGAGCTTGCCAGGTGGTATGTGGAAATATCTCTCCTTATATGTACGGTCCAACCAAATTCACAGCCATGGAAAACATGTCACGGACCATGAAATCTGGTCCCTCCCTGAAATCTGGTCTTTTGTATGCTTTTACCCTATACTATACAGATTTCATGGGGGAGACTAGTGTTTCTTAAATTGGGGGTCCTGACCCAAAAGGGAATTGCAGAGAGGTTGCAAGGTTATTATTTTTGGGCAGGGTTGCAGGGGTCGCAGTATTGCCACCTTTACTGATGTGCTGCTGTCTTCAGAGCTGGGTGGCTGGAGAGCGGCGGCTGTTGGCCGGGTGCCCAGCTCTGAAGGCAGTGACCTGCCAGCACCAGCACAGAAGTAAGGGTGGCAATACCATACTATGCCATCCTTACTTCTGCGTTGCTGCTGGCGGCAGTTCTGCCTTCAGAACTGGGCTCTTGGCCAGCAGCTACCGCTCTCCAGCTGCTCAGCTCTGAAGGCAGTGCCACCACCTGCAGCAGCGCAGAAGTAAGCGTAGCAATACCACAACCCCACTACAATAACCTTGCCACCCCCCCCACAACTCCTTTTCAGGTCAGGACCTCTACAATTACAACACCATGACATTTCAGATTTAAATACCTGAAATCATGAAATTTACAGTTTTGTAAATCCTATAACCATGAAATTGGCCAAAGTGGACTGTGAATTTGGTAGGGCCCTACTCATATGAGCATGAGCCCTTTGCTGTAGCTTATCCTGTTTGCACAACCTGGCTGTGAAAAGCCACCAGTGGAGAATATGATCAGTTTAGTCTCATAACAAAAGATGCATAATGGGTTAAATTCTGTCTCTGCCTCTGTATCTGCAGAGGTTCCCCTGACCTGGAGCCAGTGCAGTTCCGCTGAATAGAGAGGGCAGAACAGGTGGAAGGGTTGCTTACGGATATTGCTGCTTGCATAGGCCCTTACCCAGCTCCTGTTATAGTCAATGGAAAGATTCAAGTTTACAGTGCAGAGCCTTGCATTATAGAAACTCCCTGTATGGGAGTTCAAGGAGTGGGTGGAGAATAGGCAGGACCTAAAAGGAATGTGAAATGGGCCAAAAAATCTACTACTCCCCCCTAAAGCAGAGGGTGCTGTGTAAGAGCCACACAGGCTACTTCTGCCCCTGTTATTTTGACCTGCTCAGAGCAAGACTAACTGCCACAATGCTTGGAATGGTGTCAGTGACCTCTATGCACTAGGGCTCCCAAAAGTTGCTAACACTTCATGGAGCTGAACCAGTGTTAGCAGTGGTGGGAAATTTAGGGAAATTCTCTGGAGATGATGGGACCATAGAGAACGGGTTTTCTTTCCTTATTTCCATACATACGTTTGTGTAACCTAAAAAAGAGCATAGAAGTCTTGAGTCCCAGAGGCCCCTGTAACTACTCCTTCCAAAGCAGGGAATTCATTGCTACAATAGATTGAGTCAAAAACTGGGACTGGATTACTATAAATGCTGGATCATCTTTGGATGACTAATAGTATTGGTAGATATGAAAAGTAAGATAATGATGAGGGTAATTAATCTCAAGTGTCATGAGCATCTTGTTGGGTAGAAGATTAGGAAGGAATTTTTTTCCCCATGTAGATCATTTCACAGTTGGCTGGGTGCATAACCAGGCAGCTTGCCTTCTTGGAACATCAAATACTAAACACTGCCAGAGAGAGGATGGAAGTATAGATGTAGAGATGGCTTAGTGGGTATGGATTCTAGTTTCCTATGAAACATATACAAGAAAAAAAGCAAGCAAGAAAAAGAAATGTTAAGACATTGAGTATGCTAATCCTCTCATTCTACCACGACGTGGGGGACACCTTAGCGTTACTTTACAGATCTGAAATGAAGTGTGTTGATTGTCTTTACCAAAGCACTGAAACACTCCAGTCTTTAAGCTCCTCTTCTCCCCCATCGTCAGCCAAAATGCTTATATCCATATCTTGGCTCAGTGCCTGAGACTGGGGAATGCAGGCAATGTGCTTTGAATAGTTTGGTTTCAGGTAGCATCAAAGTTATTTTTTTCATTATTATTTAACTGTCTTGGAAGAGATCTAAGTCCCTGTCTGTGTGCCAAAAGTTAATCGAAGGTATGACAAGCTCACAAGCAGAATGTGTGGTGTGACAGCTGCTTTATGCACTTAAATGTGGATTTGGCTCTTCATGAAAAATGAATCTGTGGAATTTGCAACATACCTACAGTCTAATTTACAGTCCAGCTAAACTACTTCTTTTTCTGCAACAAAGGGAAAATTGTTTTAACATATCAGCGGGTAGCAATCGATTTCTCGGGGATCGATATATCGCGTCTCTTTTAGACACGATATATCGATCCCCGAACGCGCTGCTGTCGACTGCGGAACTCCACCAACCCGAACGGCGGTAGCGGAGTCGACAGGGGGAGCCGCGAACATCGATCCCGCGCCGTGAGGACGGTAAGTAATTCGATCTAAGATACTTCGACTTCAGCTACATTATTCACGTAGCTGAAGTTGTGTATCTTAGATCGATCCCCTCCCCTAGTGTAGACCAGCCCTTAGACACAAAACATATGAGTAAGAGTGTGAGAACTGGGTGCTCAAATAGCACTTCTTTTTGATGATCAATGCAAAATTTGAGCTTAGCAATGTACTTCTTACATGTTCATTTTTAAGGGACGGGATAGCATGGCATTGCTCAAAGTGTTTATTATACAAACATGATTGTATAATAATCACTAAAATCATAGCACTTACATAGGCCTTGATTCAGCAGTCTCTCCCTCCCACCCCCATATTTAGCTAAGCACTCGACCATGAGTTTAACGGTTGATAAATGGTTATGTTCCATTGGGCTCAATGGAACTTAAGTACATACCTAAAGTTAACCATGTTTTTTAGGCTAGGGCTGGACTTACGAGCATATGTAAAAGCTTTGCTGAGTTGGGCCACAGTGCTTCTCGAGCTGTTTAGACAGGTGTGTAGATATCAATAAAAGTTTCAACCACCCTAATTTTTTAACGTAATTAAAAGATTAAAAACAGAGATAAAAATAGCCATTATATATGTCTATTTTAAAAAATCTTTCTAAATCTCTTTTGGCTCTCAGGTAAAAGGGATGAAGGGTTTGGTGGGAATAGGGGGAGAGGAAGGCTAAAACTGAAACCTAAGCTTTTAGAGTGAAAAGCTAGCTTTTCCAACCTTTCCTGTCAATTTCACCTTTTCATCATTTTTCTCACATTTATTCTTACAAATCTCATCAGAACCGGCCTAAATACAAGAGTAAATTTGGAATCTTAACTAGAGAGCCATGTTAAGTAACAAAGGAGAAGATTTTCAAAGCATGAAGAACAAGTAGGCTCCAAACTCTCGTAGACTTTCAATTGATTTTTGAAAATTTCCATCCTTAGTGATTAAATTTTCTGGTAATTCTCAGATCCATGACAGCACTCCAATACTCTCCATGTATCTTTGGGGAAAATATCTCCCTCTGTGTAGAAATGAAAGGAAAACGCCTTTTTGTACATATCAGCGAGGGTATGTGTGAATGCTGGAAGGTTTTTGCTTCTAACAGGCATTTTCTATAGAGCAGGCTTCACTCAGGACAAGTTGCAATGGTAAAACAAGGCTAACAAATCACAGGGCTACAAATAATTATTCTAAGTTAAAAAAAAAAGAAAAAAGAAAGCTTTAAAGGGATTGTGTAGTTTTATTTAACCCCTTTTTTTTTGAAGCAATTTCACTCACGTTATCCAGGAAGAACTGATTGCTTTTGTTATGCGAAACCATTTCCCTTGGATGTCACTGACTACAAACAATACCAAGTTAATATAATGGCATTATGAGTCATTGTACCTAGTTGTTTACACTTTAATGATGATGTGACATGTTGCATCACTGTACCCTCAGTAATATATTTCTTGGACCAACTTCTGTTGGTGAGAGAGACAAGCTATTGAGCTTACATAGAGCCCTTCTTGTCTCTCGAATATCCTGGAACCAACATGGCTACAAAACTGCATGCGCCCTAGAACAGAGAGTCTCAACCTTTTTTCCATCACAGACCCCTAAACATTTTCAAATGGAGGTGTGGACCTCTTTGGAAACCTGTGTATATAGTTGAATTCTGTTCAGTCAGTTTCCATCTAAGTCTTTCGTGGACCCTTTAGACATAGTCTGCAGACGACAAGTTGAGAACCACTGACAGATAATGCACTTCCCTGAATAGCATGTATCTTTTAGTAATGCAGTCTGCAAATACCCAACCTCATGTACATTTCAGTAACCAGAGAAACAGTTCTGTAAAACTACAAACACTGCATCAGAATTTGTTAGTCTTCCTTCATAGTTGAGTAGCTATCCGAATTTAAAATGTTTTTCAGGTCTCTCTCAGTCAACCACAGAAGTGGCATACCTTTTCCAGTGAGGTTAGGCTTGGAATACACAAATTAAGATGGAGCTTTAATAGCCATAACACCACCACCATTTTAACATGTATATAATACCTTCCATCCTAGAAGTACCTCATCAACTATATACATATGCCATTGTCACTGAAACGAAGCTACCTAAACAACGGAGAACAGCAGTTCGCTAGCACACAGCATGATGAATGACATGGGTAGAGAGGATGAGTTCTCAATGGACAATGGGACAAAACCCTGTTCTTGTGAAAAGAACCATGACATTTTCAACATGTATGCAGAGTATACAGCACCTTCATATTTAAGGCCTTGTCCAAAAGACCCACCACATACTGAAGTGCAGAGTATTTAATTCATTTTCTCTGGAAGAATAATGATGAGTGTTATTTTTGGTGTTCTAGCTTGAGTGGAGCCACTGTGAGTCATTTTATCTGGGCTAGGAGGCTTGGTCCCAACCGCTGTGTAGCCATACTACAAGGGACTGTTCTGGCAGCTGGGGATCACTGTAGAGTAAAGCAACGTTCCAGACTTTCCCTCTTTCCCTTGGTCACATCCTCTGTGCCAGTGCTTATGAGGGGAATAGTATAGAGCCACTACTCTGGCTCTGCACCATCCCCTATATCAGGTAGCCACATAAGCTAGCTTCTAGTGCCTGTACACTTCTGGAATGATGGAAAGGGGTTGTAGCAGGGCCGAGGATGTGGTTCATTATTTTTATCATAATGCTGATGTTAACCTGATTTAAACCTCTGGTAGTCATTAAAAAACATACAAAACCAATGTTATACCAGAGTTAGTCGTGAAAGTGTGTTTCAGTAGACTCCAATCAGCGCTGCCCCCAAAATTACTTTGTTTACAACAATTCTACAATTTTAAAATAAAATTAAAAAGCCTAAAAATTAACATATCTCTCCTTGTGCTAGAATGCAAAACCTTAATTCCAACATGTATAAATATTGTTGCAAATCTCTGTGAAATCACACTGTACCACTGTCCCCACATTTCAGCCATCTCTATCTCTTGTTGCTGAGGTAAGAATTTAAGGTTTTGCATCATAGTTCAGGTTACGTGCAGGTTGGCTGTGAAGGGATCTGGGGTGTATGTTGGAGATGGAAGTGGAAACATTTCCCTTAACTTGATATTCATTTATTTTAAGGTTTGGGATATGTACTGAAGTAATTTTAAATATTTGCAATGATTTTTTTTATCTTTTGAAATAAATATATGTACATATAAACTTACATATATACCTGTACAACATACAGATGTATATTTACTCTAAATTACTGAAGGAAAGGTTTCAAGGGTAGAGGTCATTGCCTACATATCTACTGTAGCCACATTTCAGAATGAAACTTCTAATAGTGGAGTACCGGTTTTATTCAGATACTCTACCCTCACTGTGTTCACAGAGCACTAGGATAAGCCCTTGATCTTTTGAAAAATCTCTTATGAAGTGTGGGTTGCTCTGCAAACCCACTAATCTCTACCACTGACCTTAGAATTTATGCATTAAACAGCATTGTGTTCCCAAAACTGTAGAGCACTTTCATTTTTTTTCTTTCCTGTCTGAGTGCCACTGATTAGAGTAATTTTTTTTTCTATTTGATGATCCAGGCTGCTGTAATTCCCCCCAGCAGACCTGAAAACCCTTTCTGGCATTGTTTTCAGTGGAAAGTAATCCATTTTTAAAGTGATCTGGGTAGCCTCAGAAGACCAAGTGGAATGCTAGGTCTAGGTTGATATAGGAAGATTGAGTAAAGATTTATATCTCACATATTGTTTTAATTTGTTTTTCCAGTTTGCATCTGTCTGCGTCCAGTATTGTAGGGACAATGCTGAATCTTAGCTCTCTGGCTTTCCCTCAGCCTTGTATGAATCTTTTGCTTCATATTTGTTAGTAGGCAGAATTGTTTTGTATTCTGAAGAGGCACCGTGTCTACAAAGTACCAGAAAGATCTTGGGCCACATAGGGATTCTGAGAACTGTGTTACTGACTTTTAAATAGAAACTCACATGAACATAAGGTAAATATATCTCACTCCTCACTAGGGACCAAATCCAAAGTCCATTGAAGTTAATGGACTCAGTGGGCTTTGGATAATGCCCTAAGTAGTGATCATTTGGGCTCTAGTTCTAAAATGTGGGAGGCATGTAGGATTAGTGGTTAGAGAAGAGGTCAAACAGTCAAGTCTTTGGAGTTCCGTCCTTGCCCTCCTTCTGACTAAAGTTAAACACTTTCTTAACTGCTTTGCTGAACACAGATTGACTTCAGCACGTGCTCAAGGTTTTGCTGAACTGGGACCTTAATTTCTCTGTGCTATAGCTGATCCTTTGTGTAAAAGAGTCTAATAATACTTTCCTAGGTACTTCCCAGGAAAAGTGTAAAGATTAATTCTTAAAATTATTCTTTGGTGACTTAACACAAGTGCTAGCATAGTAACTTGTCACTGGAGCTGGTTGGAAAAACTTGGACAGAACCATTTTATGTCAAGATTGAAACACAGCATGAAATCATGTTCATTTTGTCAACATTTCATTTTGGAGGGGACAAAACTGCAAAAATAGGGTTAACAGTACAGAAATATGGACCATTTCAACATTTTCAGAACAAAAATTTTTTTTGTTTGTTTTTAATTAGTGTAAAATGGAGGAAAAAAGTGATTTTTTTTAAAAAAAAGTCTCGATTGATCCAAAACAAAGTTTTTGGATAATTTTCTTTCAGGGAGAATTTTGAATTTTTAGGTTTCATTCCAGTTTGAAACAAAGCCAGATATTGAAATCTTCATTAAATGGAGTTTCCACATTCCATACAACCTTCTTGTCACTAAGGTGGCAGTTTGGTTTCTAATCCTCCATTTCTGCCTGGTATATCCAACAGCTGTTATATATCCTTGGGGCTGTTTGCCTATGAACTACCTCACAGGAAATGGCTGTTGATTCTGCCAGTGAGCCACATCTCAGTGTCCTTACTCGCTTATCGCTCAGTTCCTGCTCAGGCCATTTCTCACTGGCATCAATAAAAGAAGTGAATCAGGGACTTAGGATTTAGTTCTATGCCTTATTATGCTGACTTGTGTCATAGCCTTGAAATGTACTGACAGTAGAACTTGTGCTTGGCCTATTTTCCTTTCTTGAAGAGGTGCTCATAGACACCTATATAAACATACACAGAAACTGATTTATGACTATTATCTATCTATCTAAATCTAGATAGATAGATAGTAAATAGTTCATATTAATGGAGAAAAGAATATATAAGGATAGGATTAGGACAAAAAATTAATTCTCTTTCAAAATGCATGCAAGCATAGGCGCCGACTTACTCAGAGCCCGGGGGGTGTTTGACCACCACTCTACCACAGACCCTGCCCCCAGTCCATCCCTAACTCCAAACCCCCACCCTGCCCCGCTGCTACCCGTCCCTGCCCTGGCCCAGGCCCTGCCCTCACACCACTCCTTCCTCCAAACCCCCACCCCTGCCTGCCTCTTCCCACCCCCTTCCAGCCCTTGCTCCTCCTCCTCCTCCTCCCTCCTCCCCAGCAGAACATCTGATCCTGGCGGGTGGGAAACTCTGCAAGGGAGGGAGAGGAGTTGATCAGTGGGGCGACTGATGGGGCGGGAGGCACTGAGGAGAGAGAGAGGCACTGATCAGTGGGGCTGCCAGTGGGTGCTATTTTTTTTTCCGTGGGTGCTCCAGCCCCAAAGAACTCATGAAGTCAGCGCATATGCATGAAAGCCCAAGAAGGTAATAAAATAAATTTCCACTGGTGTTCCTGCAGTGCAGCTGTCTCAGGGTGTTCTTAAAAATGAGACATACTTGCATCTCAAGTGCTTTCATGGTTAAATATTTCTTACTGCACAGTAAATGTACAGTTGTGTATGGCCAGTCCTGAGTTAACACCGTCTATCAGTTGAATTACACATATTCTATGAGTGAGTGAAATATATACAGAAGCCTGCTCAATTAGTGGTCATCAAAGGAACATACATAGTGCACTACATGTGAGCTGTCATTTACAGGATCATCACATGATAATGTGTTTTATCCTTATTTGCTAATGTGGCTGAAATTACTGATGGGTGTGAAGGAGACAAATAAGGTAAACAAGGTTGGCAGATGTCAGAACAGTAGATTTTCTTCTCTATGTTTCTTAATATTTGTATCAAATCTTAGACATGCACTCATTTTGTTTTAGACTGTGTACCCTTTGGGGAAGGGACCATGGGGCAGGTTGTGATAACGCTTACATGACAATAACACCAAGAAATTTGTTTGACTCTAATAGAGTTACTCAGAATTTATATCAGACTAAGATCAGAATCTATCTGGCCTCACACCCTCTATATACAATACAATACAGCACTCAATACAATGCAATAATATTTAATAAAGTTTAATTTTGATGGGGCAGAAAACATAAAATATACCATATACGTTACATACAAATGGAAATTAAAGCCCTGATTATTATGATTGTTTCCTTCTCTGTTTGTGGAGTGTATGTCCAGCAGTTGGTATATATCCGTAGCACTGTATGTGCCTGTGAACTGTTCAGTAGGGTCCTGTTGCTGCCCTCAGCAGAAGTGTATGTTGCTCTTGCTACTACATAATAGGGGAGAGGAGCAGGACTGCCAAAGCTGCAGGAAAGGCCAAAGCTGAAGGGTCAGAAATTATATTGTGCCTCCAAGAGACACAGCACAGAACTTGTAGCTCAGAGGGAAGGTGTCTCAAGTAGTTTCACGCCTGCTGGATTCTGGACTTATGCAGGGCCAGGCATGGTACTCAAAATAAATTAGGCAGCTCTGAGAGCTGCTCTAATTTACTTAAACAACAAGGAGTCCGATGGTACCTTAAAGACTAAAAGATGTATTTGGGCCTAAGCTTTCGTAGGTAAAAAAACTCACTTCTTCAGATGCAGTGAGGTTTTTTACCCATGAAGGCTTAGGCCCAAATAAATCTAATTTACTTCACACACTCATGCTCCCCCCGAGGTTGCTAATAAGCTGCTCTGCAGCCTGCAACAACTGAGGGCTTCTCTGTGTAACTTTAGTGCCCTCTTGGCCAAGATGGAGTCTCCTCTGCAGGCAGCTGTGGCCAAGAGAAGGCGCGCGCAGGAATGCAGCAGGAAAAATCCCTTCCACCCCAGGGGCACCTGTTCCAACCCCTCCAGAGTGAACACACCCACCCACAGGAAAAGTACAATGGATATAACAAGGGAAATATTTATTTACAGAGGGATGAGAGGAGAAAAACAACAAGGAGCAATATGGGGGAGCAGTAGAACAGGGCTGCATCCAAACCAAGGCCCCACGCGCCCAGTGGTAGCACAGTCTGAAAGGGCAGACACTGAGCGACGTGTCTGCACACAGAGTTCAGGAGTCCTGAGCAAAGTTCCAGTCCAGGGTGCTCCGTGGGTGCTCCTGATCGTCTTCGGCGCCAGTGAACTTTCCCCAACAAAGCCTTCCGGTGCCCTCCTCTGCCGCTCTCTGCAAAGCCACACAGAGCGACTTAACTAGCTACAGCCTCCCTCCTTGTTCCCAATGCAGAGTCACAAGCCCCAGTGCTCACAGCCCCATGCAGCTCTGGGCAGCCATGATACTGGGTCCAGCTCCGGCCTGTGCTTCTCAGGCAATTCCTCCCTGGCACAGGGATCCTCCTGGTTCCTGTCCTGGGGTGTCCCTGATCGTCTGCCCTGGTCTTCCCAGGCCTCAGGCAGGTTCTCTGCTGCTTCACTTTGTGAGGGCCTGCGGGCTACAGCCCTTCTCTTTCTCCAGCTCCACAGCCACCCCCTGGAGTTTCCCTCCTTTTTTTCACTGCTCCCCCTCCCTCCTTAGGAAAAAGATTTAAAGGGGTCATGCTCTCTAAACCCCACAGGGGTTACATCTACATGGTGACGTAATACACACTTCCAGGGTGTGGCTTCTAAAGCACACTAACATGTTGTGCATTAATTGGTCAGTATAGATACTGCTGATACAAACTAAAGGAAGTGCACTAGGGAACTGTTAGTGCGCAACAGCCGAGTGTACACAGACCAATTAATGCACAACATATTCATCTGCTTTAGAAATGACACCTCCATAGTGTTCATTGTTGCACTGTGTAAACAAGCTCTGAGAATCTCTGTAGCCGATGCAGGCTATGAGGATTTTTCTCTGTCCTCTGGCCAGGACCCTGACATGTTCTCCTACACCAGGCCTTGCAAAGGGGTCTCACATCTGTCTTCCTAAGTTACTGTATTGGGTGAATCCTCCCCCAGGACTTTTAAACCTCTCTCTGGCCCCTCTGCTTGGCATAAGGGGTTCGGAGCAAGGGTGAGACTCTCACTCAAAGTCCTAAAAGCAATACTACAACTTACCCAGTCCACACTCTGTATACCAGATACTCAACTGCTGTAAATAGGTGCAGCTCCTTTGACTTCATTGGAATGATGGCCATTTACACCAGACTCCAACCTAATAGGTAGTTTGGTATACATTTAGCTATCTAACTTCTGTGAAAAACAAAATGTTTATGTGCGGTATGAACACAATCATGTTACCTGAATTTTTCATTTCCTGACTTTTAAGGGCCCAAGCCAATGCCTATTGAGGTCAGTGGAAAGCTTCTTATAGTACTTGGCATCAGGCCCTAAATTTGTAACTCTAATTTTGCATAAGCATAGTTTATTTTGAACATATTGATTTAGTACTTTGAAGATAAAGGTCAGGCTGCTGGAATAAGATTGAAATTGAATAGCCAGTCAGGGTAGAACACATGATGCGTTCACATTGGTCTGTGCCATCTTTCAGGTAGGAAGCTAGCTGCTTACTGAACCAATTATAGTTTACTTTTGGTCAATGCAAAGTAGAGTGCATTGTAATAGTCTGGGGTTGAGCTGACAAATGTGTAGATCACTGCAGCTAAGCCTGTTGCATTCGGAACTGTGAACTCCATATTCTGTACAAATAGAACGACAAGTAGTAGGAATAGATATTTAAGGAAAATAAGTTCAGTTTTAGAAATTAATGTACTCAGAATTTATCTTTGTTAATGAAATATATACCTCTCTATATATCATGAGTATCTCATTACCTTGAGATCATAGATCAGATTAGCAGTTTATTGAAAATCTAGTGGAAATTACATTTTAATTGACACATGGCATGACTTTTAACTGCCACTAGCATAGCAGGGGTTCACTTCTAACCTTTCATTCTGAATAATCAAATCTTAAATATAACATGAAAACATTCTGTTAGGAATGAATGCAACATGGACAAATACTTAGTCCTGCCATGAGTGCAGGGGACTGGACAAGATGACCTCTCGAGGTCCCTTCCAGTCCTATGATTCTATGAAATAATTGCCAAAAATGGTCTATATGTTGTATGAGAAAAAAACAGGAAGAATGAAACAAAAGCGCCAAAAGCAAATGAATATTACATGAGTAAGAAAATGGTAATAGAAAAGAAATCAACATAAGATGAATGGCAGCTGTCATAGTTACCCCAGTATGCATATTCCTTGTAGCAAGTTGGTTCTGCAAAAAGGATTCCTAGCAATGTGTTTCCTAATAGAGATGCAGTGCCATAGGCTTGCCTAGAAGGGGTCATATTTGTCCATATCATCACAGTACCAGAACAAAGAAAGGGAACCAACTTGTCTTTATTGCACGCTTATAACTATTAAGTCTTCTGGCAAGATACATGTTTGGAGATTCTCTTGCTGTGAAACTAATTGTTTGGGAAAAAAAATTGCAAATTTTCAACCAAAATTTTGACACAGTGCACTAGATGAAAAAGAATGGAGCAACAAGCCAATGTTGCTTTCAGGGTGAAAAGCAAATTACAATAATCCAAGTTTACAATGCAGAACATAAAATGCAAGGTATATGCTTCCATAAGATATTTCAGTACATCTGAACTTGGAAATCAGCTTGGCCGATATAAAACATTCTCTCCATTCTTCTGTCATTTTGTAAAATAATTTAGGAGATGCGAAAGTCCACTAATAACAACAATACCTACCATTTGTATAGCACTTTTCATCTTTAGATCTCAAAGCACTTTACAAAGGAAGTCAGTCTCGCTATCACCATTTTGCATGCACTTTATAGCAGTGCTTCTCAAAGCTGGTCCGCCGCTTGTGCAGGGAAAGCCTCTGGCAGTCCAGGGTGGTTTATTTACCTGCGGTGTCCACAGGTTCGGCCAATCGCGGCTCCCACAGGCTGTGGTTCACTGCTCCAGGCCAATGGGGGTGGCGGGAAGCTGCGGCCAGCACATCCCTCAGCCCGCGCTGCTTCCCGCAGCCCCCATTGACCTGGAGTGGCGAACCGTGGCCAGTGGGAGCCACGATCGGCCGAACCTGCGGATGCAGCAGGTAAACAAACCAGCCTGGACCCTCAGGGGCGTTCCCTGCACAAGCGGCTCCTGACTTTGAGAAGCACTGCTTTAGAGGATTGAAATGGTCTTAGCCATAAATGAGGAATTTGTTATATTGTATTCGGAGGAACTATTTCTAAACTAAAATATATTCTCTCTAAGTTTGTTTTGTTCACTCACACAGTTTTCTGACATTAACACCACTTCCACTGTTGCAGAAATAGGATGTGAATCATAAAGGAGAAGACTACTTATTTGCACACAGTTACATAGTGTTTGGGCATAAGCCCAGTCAGTCTGCTGTGGAGTCACTAATCAATTCCTCTCCTGTCCCCTGAGTCTTATCCTTGATGACCAACAGTTTGTACCGCCAAACTTGACAGCTTCTGGTGTTGAAAGAAGAACGATAGGGGAGCACATGAGTAGATTCTCAGTCATTTTCAGACTGAGACAGTCTAGTGCATTGTCAAATATGGTTATAGTTAAGTCCAGCTGCTACACCAATCAGTGGGACAATTTATTCTAGTTTATACAGTTATACTCATCATCTGGGGATTAGATGGGCAATGAAAAGCAAAGGCTTGTTGATTTTTGTCTAGGCTCATGTCAGTAATAAATGTACCATGTACTTCTGTCTTTTTATCCCCTATTCCTCCGACCTCACATGCTCCATTCCTACAAGTCACTGTTTAAGCCCAGATTATTATTTCTTTTCCATGGACAATTAGTATATTAATTCTATGGAATGAGAGACCTTGAATGGCTAAAAGAAATGGGTTTTTGTTTTCTGCTGCTTTATGTGTCATAGGAGAAAAGTGCATAGGGTAAATTAAAAAAAAAACCTTGAATGAGTAAACTTCCAGAAAGTGCTAAGTCCAGATACTTCGGCAATCCAGTATTTGACCAATTAAAGAAATTCCACTTTCCCTTTTCCCCACAATGGTGAGCCAGTATAAAAAAACAAATCAGTTTGTCTCTGACTTTGCTTCCAGAAACCCTAAAGCAGTGGACTCCAACCTTTTCGTCTGGCGGGCGCCAAACGAAGGACCATGGCGGCAGTGGAGCATGTGCTGAAATGCTGCCGAATTTCTGTGGCATTTCGGCGACGCCGCCTCTCGATGACGTCGCTTGTCTGCAGCAAGCGACGTCATCAAGAGGCGTCGCTGCTGAAATGCCACAGAAATTTGGTAGCATTTCAGCGCATGCTCCACCACCAGCCAGGATGCACAGGCACTGCGTTGGAGACCTCTGCCCTAAAGCATAATCATGTATTCTGAGGGTTTTGCCTGGTCTGCCAGCAGAGATGACAGGTGTGACTGCTGGGATGAGTCATGAAATCTGCAGGAAGCAAGGAGTTCGTTAACCTTCACATTCCTTGCTGTGTGTCTAATGTTTTGGTTCTCTATGGCTGTTACAAGGCACTATGGTTAATTTTTTCATATTCATTGATATTTGAATCATGTTGATAATCTCTGCTTTTGTTAACAATGCTTTGGAGAGTCAGGTTTGCCCCATATATTTAACATAAAATACATTAAAAGAGTGAGACAGACTAATTTAAGAATTTGATAGGATGTGGCCAAGGTGTTTTTTCTAATCACTACATTTTTCTCATTGTTTATAATTACCTGTTGGCAACTGAAAACTCACCTTTGTTCTTAGGCTGTTTTTCTCTCCACCACACACTGGCACCTGTTTGTTTGTTCGTTAGGACTGATTTATTTTATCTTTAAGGAAAGCAGTTGTTTTGCAGAAATATAGATAAAGAATTCTGAGTTTGCCAAGAGATTTTAGGTAAAAAAACATCAGTAAAAATCAAATTTTGGATATAAGACCTAATAAAACTTAATACCATCTTAGTGGATTTGTCTATCGAAGGATCTTAAAGCTCTCTATAAGTATGAATGAATGGAGTGCTGTTCTTGTCCAGAAGAGTGAGCTGTAACTGAGAAGACTGTTACATGGAACAGATGGACATAACCAGCCTCACAAATAAGGGCCATAATCTTATTTTTACCTTATTTTCCTCAAGTCATTAGCTCAACATGTGGCATCAGGTGTGAACAGTTGAATCCCAGTTTAAACCAATTATGTATTATGAATATTGCACTATTCATAGCATTCCCCGGCACTGGATGGCTTACTTATGCTGCAGGTGAAATGTGCCAAAAAAGTATCATTCTGGGATTCCCTCACTGCATAGGGTAGCTTCCTGTGGCTTTTGCAGTCAGCAGATTGTCCCATAGGGAGTGAGAGGAAGTACCAGTTTGGTGGAGAAAAGGGGGGCAGGATTGCAAGGGGGGGAAGGGTAGAATTAACCCATACCAGAACTCTAGCTGCCAGTGTGGCCTTTTTAATTTTAGTTCTCTATTAGAACATCTAGTTTCTAGGAAGTCCCATTCTGCTGGAGCTGTAATAGCTCCAAAGGAAAGTAAAATAAAAATTTGGAAACCTTGAGAAATGGAGTTATCACCCCCCCACACACACACACACACACACCCCACATACACCCCAGATGCTCCCAAGGGTTCTCTCTCCCTCCCATTTATTTTTGCTAACAGTTTCTTAGAAGCACTGTAGTAAATGGCGTGGATATACTGAGGGAACAGCCGAGCAAATATCAAGCCACAGCAGACCAGCATGTATCTTTTGCCCCCAAGAAGCAGAGAGACCTCCAGATGCCTCCTAAGGAGAGAAAAATCAATAAATGAAAGGAAAGTAGTATTTTTTTTCGTCTGCTTTAGAAAAATCATCTCACAGCGCCATCTAGCAGATAAAATTGAGTAGAGATGGAAAATAAACTGGGACTGAGGACGGAGCAGAATAAAATGAGACATGACAATATAACACGGTGAAGGGGAGTTGCATGCCACACAGTAACTCCTCTTTTTAGCATCCAAAGCAGGCCAAATGGGCCTTTCATTCAAACGGAGAGGTGGTTATGCCCCACTCTTCCGATTACAGTTATTCTCCTTTAATGCCAGATAGTTTAACAGGGCTTGTTAAACTCAGTGGCAATTCAGTGTGTTCTCACGTAGGTCAGCCCAGCCTTGTGATCCCAAAGGGCATTATAGTATGGTTTAGAAGACATGGTGGAGAGTTTTGGTAGAGCACAGATTTTTAAAACTGAGTATAACCAAGTTCAGACCCTCTTGCTCCGCAAAGTGGGATCAAGCTGTGTTAGAACACAGTTGAGCTGCACCTGCTGGCTCGTTCTGAGTTAAAAACCCATTGTTAAACCCAGTTGCTTCCTAGCATGGATAGGGCCTTGAACTCAGTTACTGTTGCAGTATGGATGAGGACGTTATTTGTAAAACTTCAGTAAATTCAATCCAATTCCTTTTTTTCTTATTCCTTTTACTCTTGTTTATTCTCATTCATTCCCATATTGCAAATCCCATCCCAATAAATAAATCAGTGACATTCAGAGGTGGATCTAGAAACATGCGGACTCATGGGAAGTGCCCAAAATCAACAAATGGGTGGGCAGGTTTCAGGCACAGTTAAAGATACTCTCTAACACTGGGACCTCTAAGAAGACTTAATGAATGACAGCTGTTCTTATTTCTCCTCATTATAGGTGCAGAGAACCAAGCACGCTGGCTGTCAAATGTGAGGGTAGCATTCTGAATCAGTGATTATTCACCTTACAGAGGAAGCCTTTCACTTAGCATTAGGAATGTGGGTCAATCTGCTGTATTGCTCAGAAATAGCACAGAGGCATCGCTGGCAGCAGGGCCACAGTCCAAGATGGATGTGTCTTGTAAACAGGCAGGTGTGCTAAGAAAACAAAGGTGGGAAGAAAATGTGTCCTCTCCAAATTCTGGGATCTTCTGATATTTTACGGGTTAAAGCAGGGACTGGGTTTCATGGCCTTGGGAAAGTCATTTAAACCAAAAATTTCGAGCCTAAAATTAGACAACTAAATCCATATTTTGGCACCCCAAAGTGACCTGATTTTTAGAGATACTGAGCTACTGCAGTTTCCACTGAATCAATAGGTGTTGTGCATATTCATCAGTTCTGAAAAATGGGTCACTTTTTATCTCTCTATCTTTACCTAAGGCCCATTTTTTTTTTTGGTTTTTACTAAATTTCCCCCCAAAACTCCTGGGTTTTGAAAAATTAACTATTCAGGTTTTACCAATTTTAACCTGAAGTTTGCAAGTGCTGGAACTCCCCAGACCTAGCTTCCCCACCTCAGAGTCCCCTCCACATAGCACAGTGCACCTGCTCGAGGATGGCGCTGAACAGCTACAACTGCACTGCAGGAGATCAAGGCTGACAGAGAACTGAGTCCTAGCAGCCAAGAGGGGCTCCCTTCCTATCTGTCTCTCTGGCACCCAGTTCCCTCCCTCACTGCCGAGTGATAGTCCCTATCCATTTTTCCTGCCAGACAGAGACCCTTCCTGAGCCCAACCCTTCAGTGTGGCCCTGTCTGCTTCCCCAGTCTAATCTGGTAGATGGGCAGGGAGCCGCATCCTGAGAGCAGAGACCACTCAGTCGCTGCAGCGACAGACCCAAAGGGAATGAGGGCTTCCTTTCACACACTTTCCGCCCTGTGGCAACGTCCTGCAATGTTTTGGACAAACCCTACTGACTTGAGTTCAGTGCCTATGCGGTTCATTGTATTACAAATCCAATTGTTTGTGTGGTATTGTGAGGTGGTATGTAACTTCAGGTATGCTAATATAATTTCTCCATTTATCAGTCCTTTGAAAGCCACCCCTGGAGAAGTATGCATATTCTAGTTCAAACTGGATTCTCCAGGCACCACAGACAAAGAATGGCTGTTTGGTTAAATAGCCTAGTTTTAAATAGGCTCAGGGATTCTGTTCTGATCCAGCAAATGGACAAGACCTCCATTCCATGGAGGGCCCCAGTCCTGAGGGAAGGGATTGGAAAGACTGATACTGGCGAAAGCCCTTGTGGAGATGGGTTGGGGGGAAATCTCTGGTAAGCTTATTAGCATGCAAGTAGGTTCTTTTATTGTTTCAAATATTATCTCTTAAATGCTTTTACCTTAGGAATAAAATAAGCTTGCTTAGAAAGAAATGTGTGGTAACTTATAACTGTAGCAATTACACTGTGTCCCGTCTCTGAAGGGAGGAGCAGGCAGGCCTGTTTAGGTAGACTCTTGCTGGGAATAATATAATGAAGGCAGTAAACTGTTCAGCTTGGAAATATCTCAGGCAGAGTGGAGAGAGAGAGTGACACAGAGGGTCTCCACCCAAGAAAAGCAATGGCTAGGAAAGCCTGAGAGTGAGTGCCTGTAGCAATGTGAGACTCACCCCTGCAGCACCTCCTGCTGGTCTCTTCCAGGAATTAGCTCATCCAGCCTCCGGAGCGCCTGCTGCAGGCTGGTGTCCCGCTTTCACTTGGCCCTGTGTCCCTCTCGGACCCGGTGCCCCATTATCTGCAGTGCTGCCCCCTGGCCATACACCCCTCAGTCTCAGGGTCTCCCCTCCCCAGGGAACCCCCACCCACTATCCCCACCTCATCTCAGTATAAGGCTACTGCCAGTCATCGTCTAGCCCCCACACCCTGGGGCAGACTGCAATATCAGCCTATTCATCACCAGCAAGGTTGGGTTTGGACCTGCTGCCTTTGCCTATCCCTGGGCTGCCCTCTGCAACCCTCAGTACCCGTTGGCCTTCTGCTAGGCCGCAGCCTGGGTCTTTCCAGGCTGGAGCTGCCCAGCCTTTCCCCAGCCCTGCTCCACTGAGGTTCTCTGCTCAGGTCCATCTCCCTTTACAGCTAGAGCGAGACTGCTGAGCTCCTGGCTCCCAGTCTCTTATATAGGGCCAGCTGAGGCCTGACTGGGGCATGGCCACAGCTAAGACTGCCTCCCCAATCAGCCTATTAGCTGCTTTCTCTGCCACAGCCCTCTCCCAGGGCTGTTTTAAGCCCTTCAGGGCAGGAGTGGGGTAACCACCCCGCTACAGTGCCCTTGCTAAACTATTTGTGGAAAATTCAGGTGCAGTTGTCCTGAACTGTGACACACTTGTTTTGTTTTGTTTTTTATGAACACTGATCAGTCCCCAATAAAATCTGAAAACAAAGGGCTTTATCTATATCACATGCTCATCACTGTAATATCTGATCAGCTAATGTACATTTTTTTTTTCACCAACACAAATTAAAGTTTTCTTCTGGTCAAATGTAAATGCCTAACTTTAGGCATGCAAATTGGAAAATGGCAGTCTAAATCACTTACTCAGTCTGCCGCCCAATTTCCTATCATACAGAAGTATGTTGAGACATAATTAAATACTATTTGTAAAGGACTTTGAGAGCCTTTCATGAAATATGCTGTAAAAGTAGGAAGAATAATGTCACATGATAGGTAGGAGATCTGGATGTGTTTAAATAGTGATAAACCCACATCTTCAAAGACAATATTATACTGAGCTGAAAGGATCAAAACTCAGTTAAATATGTTTTTGGCTGAATGTACAGAAACCTTTCCCATCAGACGTTATAAAGCTAACCCAATACTCTTTGGTTTGGCTCTCTGGAATATGGAGACTTTTTTATGCATCCATTTATTTTATTACTTTCATGAACTGCTGCTCCTCATTAGAGTATCTGTATATTTACTGGATTGTGCCTGCAGTTCCTCTAGACTTGAGAAAAAAGCGAAAAAGCATAGGTGGAAATCTGTTGTGGTTACATCAGGAACAGGAAAGGTTTTTATTTTATTTTTTTCCTTTGGTCATGTACCGCTCCAAAGAACTGAAAAAACAACTCTAGATTGATCTATGATGTAAGCCAAATCACTACTGATTATGACCTCATGCTTCAGTGAATTCAGCTCTTTTGAATGACCATGGCAATTACTTGGCTAAAAATTATACAAGTCCCAGATGCAAAATAAATCTCAAATAATACATCTCAAATATGTTTTGTTCTGACAAGAATGAAACTAAAATGTACATTAAATAATACCACAATAAAGGCACATCCAAAACTGCAGCAAGCTGGTCAAATGTGTTTAATGCTTCGGATTTGAAGTAGACATGGCTATTGAGAAGGAAAGGAGCAAATGAAGAGACATCTGTGCTCCAAAGCATTTCTCTGCTAATAGCCCCTGATATAGAGAGTTCTTTGTGACTTGCACTGTGAACTTTCATGACCTTTAGAAATCAATCTAATATGTTTGGTAGGTCCATAGATATTCTTAGGAACACACAAGACATTTTCATGATAAGTGGAGGAGACTGCTATATTTTTAGTAGCATTTTTCTTTATTACTGTTGCTGTTTTAGCATGTGAAATTAGACAATAGAGTGCTTCTGAGCCATTAATAATATTTAGCGTTTGTATGTTTAAAGTATGTTCAAAGCACTTTACAAAATTTAACTAATTAACCCTCTCAACCCCCTAGTAAGCTACATAGGTGGGCAAGTATTGCCTCCATTGTATAGATGGGAATTTGAGAGAGGTGCCATGACCTTCTCTAGGCCACATGTGAGTCAGTGGCAGAAACAGGATTAATATGCATTCCCATGTTCAGACCACTAGATCAGGGGTTCCCAAACTGTCACTTTGACATCAGTTTGGGGGAAGATAATGGAACAGTTGATGAATTCAATTAGTAAAGAACTAGAGGAGGTTGATATAATTAATGCAAATCAGTATGGGTTTATAGAAAATAGATCCTGCCAAACTACCTTAATTTTTGATAATATTATAAGCTTCATTGATAAACTCAAGTGTTTATGTAGTATACTTAAAGACCTTGTAAGGCATTTGACTTGTGTCATAAACAGATAGCTAAGGGTTAATGTCTCTTTCACCTGAAGCACCTGACCAGAGGACCAATCAGGAAACCGGATTTTTTCAACTTTGGGTGGAGGGAATTGTGTGTCTGAGTCTTTTGTCTGTCTGCCTGCTTTCTCTGAGCTTTGGAGAAGTAATTTCTACTTTCTAGTCTTCTGTTTCTAAGTGTAAGGACAAAGAGATCAGATAGTAAGTTATATGGTTTCTTTTCTTTGGTATTTGCATGAATATAAGTGCTGGAGTGCTTTGATTTGTATTCTTTTTGAATAAGGCTGTTTATTCAATATTCTTTTAAGCAATTAACCCTGTGTTGTGTCATCTTAATACAGAGAGATCATTTGTATGTATTTTTCTTTCTTTTTATATAAAGCTTTCTTTTAAGACCTGTTGGAGTTTTTCTTTACTTCAGGGAAATTGAGTCTGTACTCACCAGGGAATTGGTGGGAGGAAGAAATCAGGGGGGGAGATCTGTGTGTGTTGGATTTGCTAGCCTGATTTTGCATTCCCTCTGGGGGAATAGGAAAGTTCTTTTTGTTCCAGGATTGAAAACAGAGAGGGGAAGTCACTCTGTGTAGTTTCACAGAGCTTGTGTCTGTGTATCTCTCCAGGAGCACCTGGAGGGGGGAAGGGAAAAAGGATTATTTCCCTTTGTTGTGAGACTCAAGGGATTTGGGTCTTGGGGTCCCCAGGGAAGGTTTTTCAGAGGGACCAGAGTGCCCCAAAACACTCTAATTTTTTGGGTGGTGGCAGCAGGTACCAGGTCCAAGTTGGTAACTAAGCTTGGAGGTTTTCATGCTAACCCCCATATTTTGGACGCTAAGGTCCAGATCTGGGACTAAGGTTATGATAACTTGATACCACACTTTTGATTAAAAAACTAGAACAATATAAAATTAGCATGACATACATTAAGTGGATTAAAACTGGCTAACTGATAGGTCTCAAAATATAATTGTAAATGGGGAAATGTCATCAAGCAGGTGTGTGTGACACACTTGTCTTTATTAAATTGCATCTTGATGAATTCAGACCAATTCTCCAATTTGTCAAGGTCATTTTGAATCCTAACCTATCTTCCAAAGTGCTGGAAACCCCTCCCAGCTTGGTGTCATCTGCAAATTTTATAAGCATCCTCTCCCCTCCATTATCCAAGTCATTAATGAAAATATTGAATAGTTCAGGACCTCACTAGATATGCCCCCCCAGTTTGACAGCAAACCATTGATAACTGCTCTTTGAGTACAGTCTTACAACCAGTTGTGCACCTACCTTGTAGTAATTTCATCTAGACCACATTTCCCTAGTGTGCTTATGAGAATGTCATGTGGGACTGCATCAGAAGTTTTACTAAAATCAAGATAAATCACATCTGTTGCTTTCCCCCATCTACTAGACCAGTAATCCTGTTAAAGAAGGAAATTAGGTTGTTTTGGCATGATTTGTTCTTGACAAATACATGCTGGTCATTCCTTACAACCCTGTTATCCTTTAGGTGCTTACAAATGGATTGTTTAATAATTAGTTCCAGTATCTTTCCAAGTATTGAATTTGAGCTGACTGGTCTATAATTACATGGATCCTCTTTGTTCCCCCTTTTAAAAATAGGTACTCCATTTGCCTTTCTGCAGTCTTCCAGGATCTCACCTATTCTTCTGGACTTTTCAAAGATAATTGCTAATAGTTCTGAGATAGCTTCAACTAGTTCCATAAGTACCCTAGGGTGAATTACATGAGGTTCTACTAACTTGAATACCTCTAACTTATCCAAATATTCTTTAACACATTCTTTCCTGATTTTGGCTTGCTTTCCTTCCCCTTGTTAATATTAATTATGTTGAGTATCTGGTCACCATTAACCTTTTCAGTAAAGAGTGAAGCAAAATAGACATTAAACTCCTCAGCTTTCTTAATGTCATCCTTATTAGCTCTCCTTCCTCATTGAGCAGAGGACCTACACTTTACTTTGTCTTTCTCTTGCTCCTAATATATTTAAAGACTCTCTTATTTATTGCCTTTTATGTCCCTTGCTAGTATAACTTATTTTGTGCCTTAGCCTTTCTGATTTTGTCCCTACATACTTGTGCTATTATTTTGTACTCTTCCTTAGCAATTTGTCCATGTTTCTACTTTTTGTAGGATTCCTTTTTGATTTTCAGGTGATTAAAGAGTTCCTGATGTAGCCATATTGCCCTTTTACTGTTTTTGTTATCTTTCTTTGGCATCAGGATAGTTTTCAGTTGTGCCTTCAATACTATCTCCTTGAGAAAATGCCATCTCTTCTAAAATATTTTTCCCTTACGTTTTCTTCCATGGACCTTACCTACCACTTCTCTGAGTTTATTGAAATCTGCATTTTTAAAGTCCATTGTCCTTATGCTGCTCCTTTCACTCCTCCTTTCCTTAGAATTGTGAAATCTGTCATTTCACAATTCAGATTAATTACCAATTCCTTCCTATTGGTAAAGAATCAAGTCTAAAATGGCTTTCTTCCTGGTTATTTCCTCCACTTTCGGAAAAAAAATTTTGCTCCAATGCATTTCAATAACTCATGGGAAATTTTGTGCTTTTTCCACATTAGTTCTCCAACAGATTTCTGGGTTATTAAAGACGCCCATTTCTACCAGGTTTTGTGTTTTGGATATTTCTGTTATTTGTTCTAGAAATGCCTCATCTATTTCCCCTTCCTGCTTTGGTGGTTTATAGTAGACCCCTATGATGCCATTGTAAATTGGTTATGAGATGACGGCTATCAGTCATTCTGTACCGTCTGCTGCTGTAATGGGTGCTTCTGGCTGACCTTCGCTAAGGTCGGCCAGGGGCGCGAAGACAAAAATGGGAATGACTCCCCAGGTCATTCCCTCTTTTATGTTGTATCTAAAAATAGAGTCAGTCCTGCCTAGAATATGGGGCAAGTCTACTAGAGAACCAGTATACCAGAGAGCACAGCTGCTCCGTGTCAGATCCCGCAGAAATGATGAGCTGCATGCCATTCTAGGGGGTGCCCCTGCAACAACCCCACCCGTTCCTTCCCTCCTCCCCCAACCCTCCTGGGCTACCATTGCAGGGTCCCCCCATTTGTGTAATGAAGTAATAAAGAATCCAGGAATAAGAAACACTGACTTTTTAGTGAGATAAAATGAGGGGGAGGCAGCCTCCAGCTACTATGATAGTCCAGGCAGGACATTAAACGGTGGCGGAGAGAGGAGTCCAGCATCCCGCTGCTATGATAGTCCAGGCAGTACAGAATCTTTTCTTTGGACATGAAAGGGAGGGGGGCAGATGGAACTCAGTGCCCAGTTGCTATGATGAGGACGGTTACCAGCCATTCTGTACCATCTGCCGGGAATAACTGGGAGTCATTCCTATTTTTACCCAGGTGCCCCCGGCCGACCTCACCTGAGGCCAGCCAGGAGCACTCATGAGATGATGACAAGGACTGCTATCAGTCCTTCTGCACTGTACCGTCTGCCACCGGGGAAGGGAGGGGAGGGGATGCTGCTGTTCAGTGCCACAGTACCACATCTACCAGCAGCATGCAGTAGATATACAGTGACATTGAAAAGTGGCGAGAAACGGGGAGTGAGGGGGCGCTAAATTGATGAGATATACCCTGAACCACCCCAGACAATCTGTTTTACAAAACCGGTTTATGTAAAATACAAATAATCCTGTAGTGCAGAAGTACCCACAGCCACATCAGTGACTCGTAACCTCTGAAAACCAGAGAATGAAGACTTAAGGTAATATAAACTTAAACTTCTGAAAACATGGAATTACAGTGACTCGTAATTAGGTAATGAAAAATTGTTTGAGGTGAAACAAGGCTCAGAGAGTAATAATTCTGATCTGGGCACTAATACTGCAGTTCTAATAGGGAAAAGGCAGATGCCGAGGTTGATGGTGTCTCCTCACAGCAAGTCTTTTCCACAATGTCAAGTTTTGGTCTGAATTAGCTCGTAGTTGATGCTTCGGAAACCTGGATAAAGGCCTTGTAGAAATATTTTCCAGTTTTATTAGCTGAACAGGAACTCATTGGTGCTGCTGAACCTATTACCCCTTTGTGTGATTCAAATCAAAATATCCACCTTTCCTGTTTGTTTGCTTGTTTGGTTTGCTATAGCAACTGAGAACTCTTATTGTGGGCCTTGGTGAGGAGAGGTGGGATGGAATAATGAATTCCATTTTCTTTTTGAACACAGGACTTAAATCTTTTCCAAACCTTTTATCTGTAACTGAGAAACAGCTTTTGCCTATGGAAACCAAATAATACGAATGACAAAGAAAAGGTCTTGTACAATCTCTTTGTCATTCAGCAACTGTATGCAGATGCTGCATGCGTGAGGAAATTCTGCAAAACTCAAACTTAAAATATGTCTGTCTCTGTCATATTTCAGTGGGACGTGTACTCTCGCAGATGCTCAGTGAAGGACAATATAATCCTTTTCGGATTCAAGTGGATGAATTAGAATCTTTTGAAACTTGCTATCACTACATAATTCTTCCACTTTTAACAGTCCTTTGGTTGATATATGCGTAACTCGTTTAGGCCACATTTTGGCTGGGGACTAACTTCTGATAACTTGAAATATGTTGCCACTTACCTCAAAAACTCAGCAATTGGGAAGTTAGAAACGGGTGTTAAAATTAGATTTTTGTTTTCATATAGTGGTGTTCCATTGATCTAAATTCAAGATCTAAATACAAGATCTAAATACAAGTGTATCAATATGACGTACACATCAGGATAGCAAGCACATGAAATTGTGTGTGTAAGTAATTCTGAAACAGGGTATTTCCAAAACTCCCTTCTTCCACATGCTGCCTTCTGCAGCGGGGAAGAGACATCCCTTAATACTGCTGCTTTTAGGGGAAATAGAGAAGGCAAAGCAGTGCACAATAATATGATGGGGTCAAAACTGTACAGTTGGAGATGCAAGAAGGGGCTTTAGTTCTGACCCACCGTCACCACCTTTGTCCATACCTCCCCATTTGTATCCCCACTTCAGAATATGTCCTAAGTGACTCCATGTCACTCCTTGCTCTGTTCTGTCATCCTCTGCTCAGCTCCTCACCTTATGGGGCCTCATCAATACCCCTACTTCTGTAGGGAGGAGGGCTGGGGAGGGAGGAGCAGTCTGTACTTGGAAAGGCAGAAGGATGCCAGATGAGAGGGGGCAGTGAAGACACTAAGATACAGCTAATGATTTTGTGGCCAGGGTAATCATTGCCAAGAAACCGGAGGCAGTGGAGGAGGATTGCTGGACTGGGGAACATGGGGTTGCTGAGAAATTATTTAAAAACTGCCCCCAGACTTTAACACAGAACTAAGGTTGCCTGGTACCCTTCTGAAAAATTGAATTCAGCACATTTAAACCTCTGAAAACCAGGAAATGAAAAGTTAAAGTAACACAAACTTAAACTTCAGAAAACCAGAAAAAATGCAGAAATAAGGTACATGTCATTCCCCCAAATTCAGCCTTAAGCCTGCCCCATGGAGCTAGCAATAGCCACTGGGAATGGTTCAGTAAGAGTGGTGCCAGAGTTGATAGACATGAAGAATGTTTAAAAGAAAAAAGCTGCTATTTGTTCCGTATTGTGCTCCACAGATTTGAATTCCAGCATTTATCCCCATGTGTCCCATCTGTTTTCACTTGGTTAAGTGTCATTCTGTTGAATGCCTGAGGGATTACTTGCGGCAGGTTTACAGAGTTGTCACTGTGATGTGAGGGACAGGTACATGTGCACATTGACGTATGCTTCATTTCAGTACTGTGTTTTGTAGGCTGTGTCAGTAGCAGTGCACAGACTTCTTCTTGCCTTGGGGGTTGTCCGCAGACTGGTCACATACTTGACTGTGGTCTTTGAGGCTTGGTGAGGAGTAACTGAAGTCAATATATCAGAGGGAATCCTTAATGTGAAAAGTTTAGCAAATCTGAGGTGGTTTCTGTGGAGTAGGTTTGGTGTTTGAGTGTAGGTAGGTGTAGGTAGTAGCTGTTTGCTTTACCTGACCTTAACCCATGTTTTGCCTTTGCAACAAGAATGTGTTAGCAAAGAGAAGGTGCTTTGTCCTACAGTGCTTGGGTGCTCTATTCCTAAAGTGTTGTGATAATGTGTGTTGTTGCTGTGTTGGGGCATTGCTTGAAGGCAGAGGTAAGGTTGTATTGTGAGAGTGGCAGATACCTTGAATCTGTAATTCCATGTTTTCAGAAGTTTAAGTTTATATTACCTTAAGTCTTCATTCTCTGGTTTTCAGAGGTTTGAGTATAGCTGACCTTGACATTCTGGAAGGGCAGGAAGCACCAACAACTTAACTCTGCATTAATGAAGTTTAGGGACAGTTAATATTGCTGGAAAGCACTCAGATACTATAGTGATGGATGGAGGTCAAAGATCGAAAATAATTATATTCATACACCTTTTCAGTGATAGCCTAGCTAAAACCTATGTTTTTCATGTCACCATTGTCAGCATTTATTATTGTTGTAGGAAAACTGTTGATATCTTTCACATTTCTATTTTCTTATGGCTTAGTAATTTAGTGAACCCACTAAAGTTATTCCATATCATCACCCTGGCTCACATAGCCAGCGATGTTACTCTTTGAGACTGCATAATAATCGCAAGATTGACTTTCAATCGACTAGTGGATTACCTGAAGAAAATAACCAGAAACCTTCATTATTTGTTAATAAGAAGTTAACTTAAAAGTGCATTTAATGATCCATGGGATGCATTTATGCTCTAAGCTTTCTGCTTTCAGTCAGTAAGTGATGTGAATATGAGAGCTAATATAGAAAAAATATTCTTACCTTCAAAATAAAGAACGTTTTTTATAAAAGTGAACATACTATCTCTTTCTTTAGAAGATGTTAAGAGTTTATATCTTGAGTTCTGCATATAGAAATGGCCGAAGGGACTTTTCAAGTGACTTTAGAAATCATAGGACAGAGTATCTCACCTTGCTAAGGAAATTTTTTTCTAAGGCTGTCGATTAATCTCAGTTGACTCACGTGATTAACTCAAAAATTAATTATGATTAAAAAATTAATCATGATTTTTTTGCAGTTTTAATCACATTGCTAGACAATAGAATACCATTTGAAATTTATTAAATATTTTGGATGTTTTTCTACATGTCCAAATATATTGATTTCAGTTACAACAGAGAATAGAAAGTGTACAGTGCTCAATTTATATTATTATTTTTATTCCAAATATTTGCACTGCAAAAGTGATAAACAAAAGAAATAGTATTTTTCAATTCACCTCATACAAGTATTGTAGTGCAATCTCTTTATTGTGAAAGTGCAATTTACAAATGTAGATTTTTTTTTGTTACATAACTGCACTCAAAAACAAAACAGTGTAAAACTTTGGCGCCTACACGTCCACTCAGCCCTCCTTCTTCTTCAACCAATCGCTAAGACAAACAACTTTGTTTACATTTACAGGAGATAATGCTGCCCTCTTCTTATTTACAGTATCACTTGAATGTGAGAACAGGTGTTCATATGGCACTTTTGTAACAGGCATTGCAAGGTATTTATGTGCCAGATATGCTATAAATACCTTCATGCTTCAACCACCATTCCAGAGAACATGCTTCCATGCTCCTTAAAAAAATCATGTGTTAATGAAATTTTTGAATGAACTCTTAGAGGGAGAATTGTATATCTCCTGTTCTGTGTTACCTGCATTCTGCTATATATTTCATGTTATAGCAGTCTCAGATGATGACCCAGCACACGTTGTTTGTTTCATGAACACTTTCACTACAGGTTTGAGAAAACGCAAAGAAGGTACCAGTGTGTGATTCTTAAAGATAGCTACAGCACTTGACCCAAGGTTTAAGAATCTGAAGTGTCTTCCAAAATCTGAGAAGGGCAAGGGGTGGAGCATACTTTCAGAAGTCTTAAAAGAGCAACACTTCGATGCGGAAACTACAGAACCCGAACCACCAAAAAAAATAATCAACATTTTGCTGGCGGCATCTAACTCAGATAATTAAAGTGAATATGTGTCAGTCCGCAGTGCTTTGGATCGTTGTCGAGCAGAACTAGTCATCAGCAAGGACACATGTCCTATGGAATGGTGGTTGAAGCATGAAGGAACATATGAATCTTTAGCGCATCTGGCACATAAATATCTTGTGACACCAGCTACAACAGTGCCATGTGAATGTCTGTTCTTACTTTCAGGTGACATTGTAAACAAGAAGCAGCCAGCATTATCTCCAGTTAATGTCAACAAACTTGTTTGTCTGAGGAATTGGCTGAACAGGAAATAAGACTGAGTGGACTTGTAGGCTCTAAAGTTTACATTGTTTTATTTTTGAGTTCAGTTATATTTGACATTTGAAAGTTCAACTTTCATGATAAAGAGATTGCACTACAGTACTTGTGTTATGTGAATTTAAAAATACTATTTTTGGTTTTTTACAGTGCAAATAAAACATAAATATAAAGTGAGCACTGTACATTTGTATTCTGTGTTGTAATTGAAATCAATATATTTGAAAATGTAGAAGACATCCAAAATATTTAAATAGATGGTATTCTATTATTGTTTAATAGTGCAATTAATCACTTCATTAATTGTGATTAATTTTTTTAACCATGCAATTAATCACAATTGATTTTTTTAATCACTTGACAGCCCTAATTTTTTCATGCCACAGGGCTCAGAACCTTGACTACATTGCCTGTCTTGCACTCTCACTCGCTCGCTCTCTCATCTGACGAAGTGGGTATTCACCCACGAAAGCTCATGCTCCAAAACGTCTGTTAGTCTATAAGGTGCCACAGGACTCTTTGCTGCTTTCGCTCTCTCAGTAGAGCATGCATGTCATTGCTATCAGAGAACCAAACAAGTAAGAATACCAACAGTGTCAACTATCTACATTTCAAAACAAGTTTCATCTTGTAACTTCTAAGGGATGATGAGTCTGAATTTCATTCAACCTTTCAGTTTGTTCCGAGACCCTTTTAAATTCTACACTAATACATCTCTCTATCTCACACTCAAATATTCATTGTTGTGTCAGTTCTAGAGCTCTGAAATGTTCATCTTTTTTAGGGACATCATCCACATTAGTCCCAAAGCTACCTTCGCTCCACACAAATTGTGGGGTCCTCTCACTTTTATTGTTAAGAGCTTTTTATGAAAGAAGTAAAGAATCGTGAAACTGAGAATGGTAGTACTTATACTAAAGAATCAACTTCCACAGCATTTTAAATTTCCTTCATGAATATTTTTGGTCTTTGTCACGCTTATTTATTATTTGTGTTATCATAGTGCCTCGGAGCCTTGGTCATAGACCAGAACCTCTTTGTGTTAGGTGCTTTACAAAAACAGAACAAAAAGACAGTCCCTGCCGCAAAGAGTTTACAGTCTAAGTTTAAGACGAGACGACAGAGGGAAACAGATAAACTGACCAGAAAACAAAGAAACACTGAGACAATATGTAAAAGCAACAAAGAGTCCTGTGGCACCTTATAGACTAACAGACATATTGGAGCATGAGCTTTCGTGGGTGAATACCCATATTGTCGGATGAGACAATTTGGTCAGCATGGTAGGCTGTGGTCTCAATGCTTCAGCAGCATGTTGTGCCCTACATTTGAGACTAAACAGGTTGAGAAGGGTGATCAACTCCTATCACATAGAAGTCGACAGGCCACTTCTACCATATTTTGTCCAGTAAAGGTCAAGAAAGTTCAAGGCCCCAATCCTGCAAACAGCTATGCATGTGCTTAACTTTAAACTTCTGAGTAATCCAGTTGACTTCAAGTGTAAGTTAAATATATAGATAAATGTTTGCAGGATTAGGGTCTAAGTGAGAGGGTAATATCTAGTGAGTTAAAATGAAGCCTGGGAACTGGGATACTAGTATTCTTAATTCTACCATTGAATTGTTTGTGCACTTGAACAAATCACTAAAATTCTGTGTCCTTAATTTAGCCATGTGTAAACTGCACCTAATAATATGTATATTCTCTTTCATGGGCAATCTGAGATTTAATTAATGTAGTACTACAAAGAGATTTTAAAGTCTTGAATGAAGCATGCCATCAGAGCAAACTATTATTACGTTCTGTCATTCTAGATGAAACATGAAAAGTTATTGAAAATGTTTAATTCTTTCAAAATGTCTTTATTCTGAGAGAGTTTTTTCTGAACTATCATATTGAAGCATAAAAAGGATGGTGCAGCTTAGAATCCACTGTCCTGTATAGTATCTTTAGGTGGATCAATGACACTTATATCATAATGCACCATCGTGGCCTAAAGACTTTGTGAACTTTAACATTATGCCTGGGAAAGCTGCGATAAATGGCTGATTGCTGGAAAAATTTTCAGTAATCACTTTCAGTGTGCACCTAGGATCTTCACAAGCCAGCTTCTTTCATTGAGTTCATTTGGCAAGTAATCCAAAGGTAAAATGAATGGGTCTGTTTTTGCAATCAGGCCATTGTTGCTGAGTTCTTTTTTGTCCCTGATAACGTTCAGGGGGTTGAGAATGGAGGAAATATTCCAGTCCATACATACAGTGAAATACTATTAGCCTCATTGTTGCAGTAATATGTGGAAAATATATCCTTTCCCCAGTTTCCCTTTATTAGGTATTCTTTCAAGAATGGTCTGTGGTGTTTTTGTTCCATATTTTTATACCTATAACATTTGTTCTTTCAACAGTTTGAACTGTTGGAATAATAAAACCACTAGTACTTTGCTTTTTAGGGTGCACAGAAAGGTTAACCTCTTAATAATTATTTTCTTAAGCAAAATCTGCTGCTAAAGTGAATATATTAGGGTTTGGAACCTTAGATAGTATACTACTTTTAACCACTTCCACTATTTCAAATGTACTTTGATTTTTTAAAAATGTTGAAATATGTTGTCTGTGAGACTGCACAGCATTTAGAAAGGGTTTTCAACCATATCTTTAAATTTACTAGCATTTTCAGATAAAGTTATTTAAACATAGCCTTTTGGGGTGGTACTTAATGTGAGTATGTTTTAATAAAAGTGTTGAAAGAACAAATGTTATATCCATAAAACCACAGAATAGTTTTCCGCTATACTTATGAGCTCAAATATTTCCTTCTTTCCCAAAACAGCCTTGACATTCTTTGAATAGGACACTTTTAAGATAGCTCCATTTTTTAGACTGAACTGTCTTCACAATTGTCCTATGTTTGACTTCTTTTTTGAAGAGTGTACAATGGAAAGTATTCAAGTATTCTTCTCATTTTTTCCCCCTTTTTCTTCTATCATGAGCATAATCCTTAAAAGCATTATACCACACAGTCTCTTCAGAGGAGGGCTCGACATTGTACATCCACTCTGTAATGGAGTTCTTACTTGCTGTGTCTTGTAGATCATTGTATAGAAATCAGGTCTCCATGCTATGGTAGGGGATACATTGCTAAGAGGAGGGATTTTCTTTGGAAAAATGACGCAGTCCAAAGAAAGTCATTAAAAACGGTGGATTCCAATCAAGTAAGTCCCTGAGTTGGGATGGTATATTTTTTAGAAAGCTAATGTAACTTTGGTTTTCATCAACTTTTTTTTTTTAAATGTTCACTAGTCCTGAAAATATAATAGTGTCAAATTTCTGCGTAGGTGGCTAGAGCAGGAGGTTGGGAGACAGCAATCTTGTATTCTACTTCTGATCGTAGGCATGTCCCATAAACCTCTATGCTCCAGCTGTAAAATAAAAATACTTCCTGCCTCTCAGTGGTGTTTGGAGGCTCTGTTAATTGTTAGTAAAGGACTTTAAGATCTGTAAATGAATGATGCAATATCAGTATTATAAGTATGTAAATAAATTATAATACTTCTTTAAAGTACTAGTATTGTATTGGATCCCATTCTAGTTAAAATTTATTACACAGTCTTCTGAGTAACTTACATCATGTTGTCTTATCTTGAGCAGCCTAACCCCTCACCTCCCCCCAAAAAAAACATGACACTAAGTCACATAACAAAACAGTAACATGCTTTAGTGTGATGCAGGGTATTGGGAAGGGGAAACCAAAAGAATCTATCCATAGAATAGTTCCACGGAAATCTCTCTCCCCCTCTACTTTCTGGAACACAACTAAGGAAATATCAGCTTGGCCTTGCTCAAGGAAAAGAAGTTGCTGAAACTGACATTCTCCCACATCTTTCCCTGTTGCCAGAGAATGACAGCCCAGAGGTCCAACCCAGTGAATTATCAGACAGCACAGCTGTGTGGGGCACCAGAGTTCAAGGCTAACATCATACATCAGTGTGGCAAAGGGTGAGAAAACTGTGTATGTGACAGTTACCATTTTTAAAGGAAGAGGATGCAAAATGCATTGATCACATCTGTCTCTCACTCAGACACACACCCAACAGCTGGATCAAATTATTGCTAGATTCAACTGTTAAATTTAATTAGGAAAGTCTTCTGTGTGTTAAGGAGTGCAAGTCATTTCTATTGTTTTTCATGCACTTGTGGATCATTACCAGGTGTCTGTTGAACAGTGTATGACTAGCATGGTATTGAATAACTTTGAATAAACTGTTTAGATTAACTCTGACCATCAAAAATGAAAGATTGTAGAAGTGTGACTTGATTCTGAAGATTTCTGTCAACTAACAGATACCTTTGGGATGTCCTCTGTAAATATTGTAGATCATCAGTTCTGAAACTTATCAGTGGTTTGCTTAGGCATGTCCCTTGATGGTGGTCAGGGAACAGCTAGCTGGTTAGATGGGTGCTGACTCCTCCTGTGTGTTTCAAGCCCCGAAATCATATTAAAACTAATTATATACTTTCCTAATAATATTTTTGTGTGTGAGCAATTGCTCTACTTGCTCCAAGGATATTATGTGACTATGATAGGGATGGAGGGGTCTGCTCTAGACCATCTTTTCATTGTGATGCACATCGTGAAAATGTTGGATAATCCTTCCTATACATATATATACTGAGATGCATTTTTAAAAGAGAAAAGAGATATCTGTTTCTTTTCAAATGGTATTTTGTAACATATTACAAACTGACATAAGTTTTAGCAGAAATTGCATCTCACCTTAATACAGTATCCATCAAGCTGAATGTTTTACTTCCTGCTCACAATGATATAACTGAAGCTTGACCCCTGGATACAGCAGATATATCTACACATCCTGCTGGTGTTCATTTGGTTGAGATCCTAGAAAATATCAACATTCTTAAAGGTTAATAGGAGGTTTTTTTAACCAGATTAAGTTGCAGTTTGGAGAGAGGAGAGAAATGAAAAACCCTTTTGTAAATCTTTACAATCTGCCAGAAGCTGGGGATGGGTGACTTGACGATTACCTGTTCTGTTATTCCCGCTGAAGCACCTGGCATTGGCCACTGTTGGAAGACAGGATACTGGGCTAGCTGGACCATTGATCTGACCTAGTTTGGCCGTTCTTATGTTCTAATGTTCCTTAATATCTATACTACCACCAGAGATCGGAATAAATCTTATGTCTTGCATAGTGAAGAACAGCTCCTAAATAGAGTCTTTTCCCCAAAAAACAGAGTAGCACAACTATCTACTAATATTTCTCCTGAAAGACAATCATCATGATTCCAGTGTGAAAAGACATCTTATACAAAAGAGGTGTGTCATTTCCCTTCCTGGACAATTATACCGTAGCCTTTAGTTTTGCATATGGTTCCTAGATATCATGATATTGGTTGCATTAGAAGTATATCTCAATTTGATTAGAGTCAATAAAAGCAGGCTAAAATTGGGCCAAATTCTTCCCTCAGATTCTCATGCACAACTCTCTTCGAAGTTGCACATATTTATCTGAGGGCAGAATTGGCTCATGATTTGTTTTGGTTTGTTGTATAAATTGCCTGCTTATGTGTATGGATTGCTTTGGTTTGTTTTATTGTTCCTCTCTCTCTTGACCATGATTGATGATGGAAATAATTATTTCCAGGCAAGAACCATTTTATTTTATTTTATTTTATTTATTTATTTATTGTTGACCATTCGCTAATCACCACTTGCTCTTCTTTACTTTCTGGTGGTAAGCCAGATATATTTAGTTTTAATTTCCATCTTTCTCTGGATGACCAAAATCTCACACCAGATATATAAAAGCGGTACACCACATATGTAAGCATGCAGGGCTTGTAATCTGTATGCGGAGCATTTAGAAACATTCACTTTCAGAGCAGTATATGGATGTGTTTCCCTGTAATCCATTCAGTGAGTGTGCATAGAAAGCAAAGATTAAAGTGACATGCATAGTTCAAAAGCTTTTTCTTAATAGTTTTGAAGAGTCTCCCATCTGAGACTATCAAAGTGTTTTCCCAGCATTAAGGAATAAAGCCTCATAAGTTCCCTTGCCCTTTCTCTACTCTGGGAGCTACATGGTGTTGTCCCCATTTCACAGCTAGGAAAACTGAGGCATTGTGAGAGGAAAGTGTCTGGGCCAAGCGTTCACTCAGCATGTCACTGCCAGCATCTAGAACCCAGATCTCCTGACTACAATCCTATATCTTAAGCCCTGAGTTAGCAAAGTAGTTAAACATGTGCATAACTTTAAGTACATGAGAAGTCCCATTCCACACACTGAAGGTTGTGCTTATGCTTAAGTATTTATTGAATCAGAGCCTTAACCACTAAGGCATCTACTTTAAAATTATTAAAGCAAAGAGGAGATACTTAAAAAGACAACTAGCTACAGCCACAGATGTGCCTCAGATCTTAATAGAAATCAGGACAGGTGATACACGTACTCTAATTTGTGCTATTGTGGCATGATAGTTTGAATAAAGCACCCAGGAAGGCATTTTTGCTGCTACAATCAATAAAAGGAAGAATTTTTAGAGAAATCTTTGTAACAGCAAAGCGAAACGATCCACACTTTTGGACCCTAGTGAAGTTGATGGTGTCCCTTTAAAAAAAGATGTTCACAGTAAGTTGAGAACTTTTAAAATGACATTTGGTAGGTGAGTTTCTTTCGATTTTTTTATTTTTCTCCTTAACAGAATTAGCCATTTCTTTGAATTAGTAGAGCTGGAAAATAAAGCTGAATTGAAATAGTTGGCTGAGTTGACTCAAAACAGAAAGGATCCTGGGTATAATTATACTTACCTGAAGACACAGAGGTGTTGTGCCAGTTGAGTTAACTCCTGTTTTTGAAATATTTTGTGCTCCTCACATGGAAGAAACGACGTAAGGTACAGATCATTATTATTAAATTGGGAAGCTTGGCAGTTATACTGTGGTTAGAGCTGCATCCTTGGCATGGGCCATTCAGATGGCACATGCACATACCTGGCATTGATTAACTGGCAGGGAAATGTAGCCCAATGAGTTCTCCTTCTTCCAGGTAACAGTTCATATTTCACAAGCACTAAATATTGTCATCTGTATTTGTGCTACACTATCTGAATTGGTGCCAGCAAAAGGCTAAAGCAGTCATTCTGCTTTTCCCTCTGGAGAAGACTTAGAGATTAGATGTTTCTCTGAGAACAAGGAAAGGAGTGTTCCAGGTACAAATAAATAAAAAAAATTTGACACAATTCTGGGAACGGATACAAAATGTAGGCACCTTATGCAAACATACTGTATGATAAGATTACACTGTGTATTGTAGGACAGGATTGGATCATTAGATGTTGACCTTATTTAATACATGACAAAAAGCTATTATTGCCTATATTGGGTAATGCTTGCTGAAATGTAGGCATGGCACTTTAAGTGACCTGTAAACCAGTGAGACAGAGACAAATCATGAGAAGTGTACTAAATGGTGATTATACAGAATATTGCCTTTCAGCTGCAGGCAAAGTATTGAGGATTTCTTCTCCTGTGATTGATGGGCAACATCACAGACACCATTTTCTCATGGTCACTATGTGGTTGTCTATCACATTATTGGTACTATTGGTATTATCTGTGCTGCTTGACAGCTGCAGGAAAAGTCTAGGGAAGACAAAGAGAAATTTTAGGCAGTGTTACAGACATAACGGAAGCCCTTTTATAAGGTCACTCATCCAAGCTTTTGGAAGCGCCTGTGATAACTCAATGATGGCACAGTTGAAGAAGAATATCTGATCTTTTGACATTATGAATGGTGTTCAGCAGAGATGTGTCATCATCCCATTGCTATTTAAACTTTATTGTGCAACAATGTTTAATGAAGCAATACATGAATTAATCAGGTGAATGGGTTGAGTACATGAGTCTATATTCTGTCATGGTATGAATATGATTGATCACATGTAGGTCTCTGCTGTGAATGTTGCAGTCACACATCTTCTCTGTTTTGTCGTATTAAATACATTAGTTGCATGGTTCTGACCTGGAGTTTTGAAGACACTGTCCCACTGCTGTAAAGTGTCCACTATCTGTCCACATAGATAGAAAATCACTACCTCTACAAAGAGTGGTGCCACAGGGTCCCTGGGGATAGACTAAGCCCAGCTCCCCTAAACTAGAGCAGGTGAGTCCACTCCAGCCTGTTAAAGAGGGTTGGGCTACACCTGGGCCAGTGGTTCTTAACCTATTTACCATTGTGGGACACATATGCAGCTCTCTTATGTTTTATGTGGGCCACATCTACACAATATATATACTACCTGTATGGCCATGAGGATGTCACATGGGCCGCAAGCTGGGTGCTGATTGGACCACAGGTTGACAGTCACTGACCTGAGCCTATAAAGTGCTGTTAGTGGGCAGCATGGAGAAGAAGACTGAGACAGGCTGTGCCCCGAGGGGAGGAAAGGCCCATACGGGAGTGGAGCTAGCTCCTTTGGTGGGTCCTTAGAGCAAGGGGCCAGAGGTTTAGGGAAGGAGCAAGAAGGGAGCAGAGCTGACTGAGACTGAGATGCTGGGAATGCCAGAGACCACTTGCGAAGCCTAAAGCCTGCGGTCCAGAACTGAGTTAAAAAATGGTTCTGTTTGTTTGCTGACCTCTGTTAAAGAAATAAAGCTCTGTGCAAAAGACTGGGCATGGCAGTGCATGCTGGGAAGCAGAACAGCCTGGTGACAGGTGGCCAAACAAATACTTCTGGTACGTGTAGGCACTGGTATGTTTACACACACACACACACACACACACACACACTTCCCAAAAGCCCTTGCAAAAAAATACTGTTTGCACAAATGTATACCAGGAAAACCAGAGCACTGGTGAATGGGGTGTAGTCTGTTATATGAACCTTTTATTGCCTGTAGCACATTGGTAGATATTTTTGATGAACTTGCCAGTCGCTGCTACAAGCCCAAGTTGATTGCTGCTATGTTTGCATATCCTAATGAAGGGGTACTTCTTCCTGTTCTGCTTCTGGTCTGTCTCGGTTTGTGGTTCTTCTTGGAAGGTCTTAGGGAAGCCACAGAATTATACCTCTTCAAAAGAAAAGGGTAACAGGAATGGCTGTTCATTATTTCATTATTTTCAATAATCTGTTTTATTGTTTCTATCAATGTAACAATAATTAAACAGCAATAATCTGTAGATAATCACAAAAATTACATAACTAAGATTTAATTGTATCTCAAGAGTGCTTTTATTTTTCTTCTCACCAACACAACAAAGGACTAGGGTGAAACTAAACACTAAGGGGAAGACCATTAACAGTCGCCTGCGTTTGGGCACATGTATGGACTTGTGTTTGTTTGACATGACACAGAGGATACATACCCTATTGGACACATATGTACTGTGACAGGGTCATGCCAGATGGCTACAGGAGAGTGATAGAAGGCAGGTATATTAGCCCGAGGTTAAGTAGGTCCCCTTTCCCTGGGCAAGGTAATAGGGAATGTTCCAGAACAATCAGGAACTTTCTGGAAACAATTAGGCAGACAGGCTGATTAGAACACCTGCAGCCAATCAAGAAGCTGCTAGAATCAATTAAGGCAAGCTAATCAGGGCAGCTGGGTTTAAAAGGGAGCTCACTTCAATTTGTGATGCATGTGTGAGGAGCTGGGAGCAAGAGGCGCAAGGAGCTGAGAGGGTGTTCTGCTGGAGGACTGAGCAGTACAAGCATTATCAGACACCAGGAGGAAGGTCCTGTGGTGAGGATAAAGAAGGAAAGAAGGTGTTTTGAGGAGGCCATGGGGAAGTAGCCCAGGGAGTTGTAGCTGTCATGCATCTGTTACAGGAGGCACCATAGACAGCTGCAATCCACAGGGTCCTGGGCTGGAACCTGGAGTAGAGGGTGGGTCAGGTTCCCCCCAAAACCTCCCAACTCCTGATCCAACACAGGAAGATCTCTGAGGCTAGCAAAATCCACCAATAAGCGCAGGACCCACCAAGGTAGAGGAGGAACTTTGTCACAGTACATAGTACATCCCATAATTATGCCTAAAGTTACTTAGACTTTAGGCTCTTTGGGGCAGGGACTTATTTTTGTTCTGCTCTGCTGACCTAGCACAATGGGGTCTTGGTCCATGGCTCCTTGTTACTACAATAATACAAATCAATAATAATTTATAATAAATAATAATAGTTGCCTAAATCAGTATTGAGCCACCTGTATATAAATGGCCAGATTTTCAAATGTGTGCAGTGTAGTTTTAGCTGTGTCAGTCCCAGGATATTAGAGAGACCAACGGAATTTGCTTCAATAAAAGACATTTCCTCACCCACTTTGGCGCTCAAATTTTCAAAGATTATCAGCCCCTGCAACTCCAAATGAATTCAGTGGGAGATGCAGGTATGCATCTTAATAAAGCAACATTTTCTCCCTGTCTGCTCTCACTTCGCATAACATGGAGTATCAAGCTCACGACCTTTTTTTCAGCTTCTCATTTTGAAAGGCGATTACAGTGAGAGAGATCCTCAGCTGGAACAAGTCATCATAACTGCATTAAATTAAATACAGCTCCCGTTTACACTGGCTCAAAATCTGGTGCAGTGTGCATAAATTATTTGCTTTTAGCAGTCCAGCATTCTCTGCTAGTTTATTTCCATTTTTTTTTTTTTTTTACCATGAGCTTCCTCTCATACCTTACTTAGAAGGTCTCCTATATACATTCTGCTCTTTGAAGGGCAGAGTACTGCACTGGCACAAAGACAGTATGTTTCATATCTCATTACAATACAAGATGCAAGCTGTGGAAGTTATCCAGGATATGGTCTAACAATGCTTTGGCAAACAGGATGGGATTTTCAAGAATCCGCTTTGGAATTCGGGTCCCAAAGCTACTGTTCTTCGTGAAGGTAGAGGGCTATTGTTTCCCGCCTTCTATCATTAATTAAAGGAGGAAAATGCTCTTCTAGGGTAAATTATTCAGAGCAGGATTCTTATATTCCTATAAAGCAGCTAGCACAGTTTTGGTGTTATATAATTAATAATAGTCATAGATTAATAGTAAGTGCTGAACCTTCAGCCGCATATGCAGCAAAATTCTGTGTATCAAGGATTGGGGTGAAATATCTAAAACTCTCTTCCACCGTCATGCTTACAAAATTCTGACAGAGGTTAGGTGGCCCGTGGGTTGTGACTGCTGCTTATCATGCTGACAAGTATAATTTCACTCTGTCTGTTGTATCCATCTGTTGTCTCTTGTCCTCTGCTTATACTGTAAACTCTTTGGAGCAGGGTCGAGCTTCTCCTTATTTTTACAGAGGGCACATACACACAGTAAAGGTGTGTATGTGTATGTATATATATATATACATACACATACACACCTGCCCCTGGAAATTTCCACTACATGCATCCGACGAAGTGGGTACTCACCTAAGACAGCTCATGCTCCAATACGTCTGTTAGTCTATAAGGTGTCACAGGACTCTTTGCTGCTTTTACAGATACAGATTAACAGGCTACCCCTCTGATACTTGACAAAAGCAAATATTTGCAGCAATTTGTCCTTTGACTTCAAGTATTTCAAAGTGCCTCTCTTCCTTCGTGTAACAGATAATAGCCTTTATGTTTTTGCTTGCTGCAAAATAATTTAATTCTTTGCTTCTTTTAATACTAGCACTTAGACATATGTGGGTTTAAGAGATAGTAGGCTATATAATCAGCACTAATTCTGATATCACAACATAATTTTGTATTGTGTTTTGTCTTGTATTGTGTGTGTGCCAGTTACCATGGAATATTTTGGTTTTGATAGTTATATCTTCCCCCCTCTCTTTTGTCTCAAGTAAATAAGTGGATAATTAGAATAAATGAAGTTAGGATAATGAACTGGGAATGTAAACTGGACTACTATCAAAAGAACTTTTTGATGCGGTCATTTTATAATAAAATAGAATGGTCCATAATGCTTAATTTTGTGCTTCTCTTCCTATTGAAGATGCTCCTATTGAAGTTGGACCTTCGGATTTAAAAAAATATTCAAATTTTTTTTAATGGCATAATTTAGATTTTTACAATAACACTGCTCTACAGCCAAAATGCTTCTGAAATAAATGTAGTCCAACTTTACTAATTCTGGGTCACTGAGAACAAAAATGATGCTTAAAATTGTTAATTGGCTGTAGTTTTCAAGATATGCTATTGGGTCAGTATATACGACCCTTGACTTGGGAATGGCGGAGGATAAGTGAGTTATAAAGGGAAGGGATCTCAATTTAAACCAGAAATGACTAAAATACATCTTTGACTGGATCTATGAATAAATCTGTGACTGGGTGTGGACAGTACTTGCTTTTTAGGCAAAACAATGAATGACGCAATCTGAAGCTGGTATTGCGTCATACATGATATGAATTGCATCATGTTATTCCTAGAAGTCATGGATGATGCAATCATAACAAAGCTTACATCACTCTGCTGAACAAATTGCCCTATATCAGCTCTAGAAATCATACAGTGTCGTGCTCTCTTATTTGTCAGTGTTTGATTTTGCGAAGTGACACATTTCTGTTTAGCCAAAGTGAGCAGAGATGCCTGGTACTTGTGTGAACAGTGCAGATAACTTCTGCTATGTTTGTGGTGAAGTGACTTTTGCATCACAAAAGCGCAGTATAACCACTATGGTTAAGAAAGCCTATCACCTTTATTTTGACTGCAAAATTGGAGATCAGGACACACATATGCTGCAACACTTGTGCAACAAATCTTTGCCAGTGGTTGAACAGGAAAAGGAAATCTATGCCTTTTGCAGTGCCAATGATTTGGAGAGAGCCAACAGATCATACCAGCAATTGTTACTTCTGCATGGTGCCTCCAGTTGGGAAAGGTGTGTCAAAGAGGAAAAAGTGGACTGTACATTATCCAAACATTCCATCAGCTATACGCCCAGTACCCCACGGAGAAGGACTGCCGGTTCCTGATGCACCAGAATCATTCTCACTTGAGTCAGACAAGGAAGCGGAAGAGGATGAAACTTCTGGTCCTGAACCATCAATGTCACAGGACCCACATTTTCTCCCATCCTCCTCCTCTGAACCACACCTCATAACTCAAGCTGAACTGAATGACCTTGTCAGGGATTTGGAACTACCCAAGAGTAAGGCAGAGCTGTTGGGCTCCAGACTACAGCAGTGGAATCTCCTGGCAGGCTATCAGGGCAAATGGAGCCATCAATGCTTGCAGACTATTGCTGGACAGTGACAAGAGATGCTCCATTTAATGAATACAAGAGACAAGCCAAGAAGCGCCGAGTAGACACTGAATAGGACTAAACTATGTACAGAATAGTTTTTTGCCTTTTGTTTCATAATAAATTTTATTTATATAACCCTTTTGATGATTTTTAAAGTGTTACATAAACAGGACAGGTGAAATATTATCATGTGAAGCAACCATAAACACATGAAAAGACCTAGGTTTACAATTTATGATTAAAACTCTACTATCTACACAATATACATAGACATAAAATGTAAAAACTTAAATATCTTAGAAACAGTAGCCAATCAGTTGTTTTAATTGTCATATTTGAATTCAGCACATCAAAATACATAATAAAAAGCACATTTTATCTCTGAAGCAGACGACTTCTCAAAAATTGTAGAACAGTGTAATAAGAGTGTACCATGAACCAGATACGCTTTGGCTTTACATTCCCTGAACATATTTATTTTCCACCTATTTCAGTGATGCAGTCTCCCACTTGTACCACTGCAACATCTAACTTGTTCTCATTCCACTCCACTTTGCACCAACGTTGATGGGAAGCTCTCCCCACGCACCCAAGAGTCTAATACTGCAATACTTACTCAAGCAAAACTCGCTTACATATCAGAGGGAGTTTTGCCTGAGGGAGAGCTACAATGTTAATTACAACTTCTAGGCCCATCTGAGTAAGAGAGAGTTACCTATTGTTATTTAGGTCCAATACTTTGCCTTCTCTCCATCTTTGCATAAGTAGTAGCTTTATTACAGCAACAACCTTGCAGCCAAACATAATTGCAATCCTTCTGGGAACTGCTACATGGATCAAGAAGGTGCTGAGAATAAAGTACAGTAGAACCTCAGTTATGAACACCTTGGGAATGGAGGTTGTTCATAATTCTGAAAAGTTTGTAATTCTAAACAAAACGTTAGTTATTCTTTCAAAAGCTTACAACTGAACACTGGCTTAATGCAGCTTTGAAACTTTACTATGCAGAAGAAAAATGCTGCTTTTAACCATTTTAATTTAGATGAAACAAGCACAGGAACAGTTTCCTTATGTCGTCAAATCTTTATTTTTAAACTTTCTGTTAATTTTTTTAGTAGTTTACATTTAATACAGTATTGTACTGTATTTTTTTTGGTCTCTGCTGCTGCGTGATTGCCTACTTCTGGTTCCAAATATGGTGTGTGGTTGACCGGTCAGTTCATAACTCTGGTGTTTGTAACTCTGAGGTTCTACTGTAGTATGAATCTCCCCAATGAAGAAGAGAGTTTTGACTTTTCTGAACTCCTGCCCCCTGCTGGTCTGAGGTGTAATATCCCAAGGGGCAGCTTGAATCTCAGTCTCTTATGTAGCATGACAATATGCTGAAGGCCTGACTCACTGGAAGGACTCCCAGTGATTTCAGTGTGCATTGGCTCAGGCCTCAAGTGACTAAAATTCAGTGAGCTAAATTAATCCCTCAGTTATTTTGGTGTAATTCTGGAGTAACTATGTTGCGTCCAGTGAACACTGAATTTACAGTGTTAGGAATTCCTTTAAAAATTGAAAAGTAAGATGCCTAAATTGCTAAAAGGTGCACAAAGTGAATATTGTTTTGAACACTAGTTAGTGAACCTTTTGTCAACTTCCCCTGTAAAGTTTTAGGTTTTTCTAGGGGAATGGTTAACAAATGGAATGAGGCCCTTCATTGGAATATTAATCATGCAATCTCTGTTGTGCAGTATGTTTGTCTAGCTTTGTAATACATTATTCTGATTGTCTTAATGTAAAGAGATAAAACAGGAAGGAACTGCCAAACTCACTGTACAGTGTAAAAGATGCTTAGAGGGAAAATGTTAATGTTTCTTCACTTCCTTGCTTTCCCCTTTTACAGTGATGGCTGCATTTTATCTTTAGCCAGAAGATACTAACATAATTTCCTCTCTGTGGATTGGCTGGCAAGTGATGTGAAAAGAACAAAGTACTTTGTGAACATCACTTCTCCCTCTCAATCCCCTCCAGCATCCTTGAGAAAAACATTGACATCACAGTCCTCAGTGATTTAAGAATCTAGGCTCAATCTCAAAACCTGGTTTGCAGTTAGTGAAACATCGCTTCCTTGGGTCAGTGGATGTATTTATAACCCTAAAGGGCTGACATCTTTTTTTCACATACAGTGGTATTTGCAATGTAAAATTGTAAATGCCTTAAGAAAAGCAGGAAAAATATGGAATTAATCACAACCCCAAACTGATCACATTGTGATGATGCTATTGTCTCATAAGATGCCACAGTTGTACCTTTGCAGTCTGTTTCGGCTTATGATTGTTCTGACTGCACCACCTCCTGTTAAATCAAAGTTGCATGTGTCCTACAGATTTTCGTAGTAATTTGGCTTGCTATTTAAAATCCTACAGGAAACAATTCATCTTCCTTTATTACAAAGTGTAAGAAGTCTGGTATATCTTAGAAACAGCTTAAATGATTTAAACATAGTTTTCATTGGAAGTTAATGATTCAGGAGTTTGGGAATAGAACACAGAACTTTGTGTATTGCACCCATTACTGTGGTGTCTGGATGCAATACATAGATTAAAATGATTGCCAACAACCAATGCAGTCCCTACCTCAACCCCTTTCACCCCTGGATTGGGAAAATACCCCTACCCATGGGCCTAATTTATGAAAAATTGAAATCCAGGGTTAACAAACATGCCTTGCACTAGTTCCTAAAAATACCCTACCAGGGGCTTTGATGAACTAAATTCTCATCAGAGTATAGAAGACCATTTTCTCTCTTTTGTGTTGTTTCCTCTATTCATGAAATGATCTAATTTAGTGTTGGCTGTGGCTGTTGAAATGTTTTTTATTTGTTCAGCAAGCACCTTTGTGGAAGCTATATATACTTTTGTGTGAGTGGAAGGCACTGGAGTTGGGATTTCTGTTCTGCTAGGCTTCTGGGTCATTGTTTCTGACCTCTGCCCTGAGACCAGTGTTTCAAATAGACTGAATTTCATTCTTCATTCTACTTCAGTGTCTGTTTGCCTCGTAGTGTTTAAGACAGGATTCCCGGTCTCACCCTGGCATCTTCCTTCTCTTTATTTATCTTCTACTAACCCTTGGTGTAGAAAAGTCATTTGTGTGACACTGCAATCTGTTGAGTGGTTTGGGATGGACCATGCATTTATTGTGTCAGGGTGTAAATACCTACTCTGTATGGTCTGCGAAGCATTGATGGACTCAAAAAACAGCTAGGCATTATGAGTAATCATTTAATTATTGCCCCTATAATTCTGTGATATATTACTTGGCTGGTTACTTTAGCAAATTTCTAATCACTGTAATATATGAAATACAGAAAAAAGGTAGTATATGCATCAGAATTATCAAGACACTCTCAGAGCATCCCTGTGCTCAAGTACACAGATTGGAACCCAGGGTTGTGGTGTTCATGGGAGGGTAAAAAGGGTACTACAAACATGGAAAGTTTTTAGTGGAATTGAGGCAAAGGCACAACTTGGTACCCATAGGGAAAAAACTAATTACAGCCCCTTGAGTTGGGTAGCGAGGGGAAAAGATTATGTGGTACTCTCCTCCCCTCGAGCTGCAAGTTTTGTGTTGCACCCCATAGAATCTCATCTTATGAAATTAGGAGCCATAGTTATTTCAGCCAAGGGTTATACCTAAGATAATATTTTTAGAGTTACACTGATCAAATTAGTGAGCTACACACTGGCTTTGTGAGCTACACATCAGTAACCATAATGTGTTGCTGATTCATGTGAACATTAAAGATTTGGTTTATGGGTGTATTAAATCAATATTTAGCATCTTTAATCTTATCTATTGCTCTGGTTTGAAAAAATAAGGCTACAGAGTTATATGTTTGGTGCTCTTTCTTCCCACTTAGCAAGGTTAGGAGATCAAAATATTTACATTTTTCTCATACTGCAGATACCATCTTAAATACTGAAAAGAAATGCCTTGAAACCTGCAAAAGCCTTTTAAAGCCCATTGACTAAGAAATGTAAAAATCCTTCTTACTAGATGGTGATATTTAATAATAAATGAGTGGCTCTTTAAAGTCCATAGTCTGAAACTACTGTTTTGTTTTCACCTGAGACACCATGCATGATGTAACTTTAAAACGGGTATAGTACCTCACCATGGATGTAGTACCCTTGATAATTTTAGAACTGTGTAAACACTGTGGAAACTAAATAAGGGATTGTTTGGCAGTTTCATGCTCTTGTTTCACCCTTGTCTTCCCCAAAGGTACAAATTAGAGCTGAGCCAATAATTGATTTTTTTGGGGAAGGGGCTGAACCACAAAATCTGGGGGAAAGCAGTTTGGTTTGAACTGAAACAGATTTTTTCCCTATGGCCAAGACAGCGCTGGTTTTCCAACTTTCTCGTGCGGTCAATTCAGCCTCCCATATTCCTTCCTTTCTATCCCGACCTGGTCAGGCAGAATCATGGTCACACTCTGCATCTTGTGGCGTGACTGTTCCATGGTTGAATGAGGAGGAAGAGCAATGTTCAGCAGCTGTTCAGTAGTCCTATTCAGTATTAGAAAACCCTCAACCAGGATGGCCTATTCGGCAAAGTGGAGGTGTTTTTCCGTGTGGTCATTGGCCCACAAAGTTCAGCCAACGCTGTATCCATGACATCTTGAAGTATTTGCTGCATTTTCAGTCATTGGGCCTTACACTTCGCTTATGCAGCTAACAGCAATCTCAGCCTTTCATCCACCCATTCATGGAAGATTGGTGCTTCCAATTCTTCGTTTCCATCCGCTGGTGCAAGAACCAGTTCCCCTGTGGGACCTTAACGTGGTCTTAATGGTTCTCATGGGACCTCCTTTGGTATCCTATCCTTTTCCTGGCCTCCTATCCTTTTCCTCTCTTATGTCAAAAAACTGCATTCCTCGTGGCAATAAGAGGAATGCAAAGAGAGTGTGTGAGTTGCAGTCTTTGATGGCAGAGCCTCCTTACATGCAGTTCTCCAAAGACAAAGTGATTTTGTGGCTCCACTTGAAATTTGTGTCTGAAGTGGTCCCTCAGTTTAATTTAAACCAGGCAGTATATTTCCCTGTGGTTTTTGACACATCCTTCTCCAGAGAAAGCAGTGTCTTCACATATTGGATATCAGATGATGTCTGGTCTTTTATCTGGACAAGACTAAACCTTTTCAAGCTTTGTCTCGTCTGTATGTGTCATGTACAGACTGTATGAAAGGACATGCAGTCTCCTCACAGACAGTCTATACATGGATAACTTCCTGAATGATGACTAAATACAAAATGACTTCAGCTATGACCTCTCTATGGGTGCAAGCTCATTCTGTGAGAGCACAAGCTACGTCAATAGCTTAAGTGACATCTCAATATTAGATATTTGCAGGACTGTGACATGGTCGTCGATGCATATATTTACGAACCATTATGCCATTATCATGACATCCAGAACACATGCAAGCTTTGGGAAGGCAGCCCTTCAGTCCTTGTTTAAATAGACTGTGTGCCCTATCCCCTGGCGGTACTGCTTGTGAATCACCTATCTGAAATACATGGCTGCATTTAATTGAAGAAGTGGAAGGAACGGTTACTTATTGTAATTGCGGTCCTTTGAGGTGTGATGCAGACATGTAGTCCACAACCCCGTCCATCCCCTCTGCATTGGAGTCTGGGTGTTTGATGAAAAGGAACTGAGTGGGGTTGGGATGGTGCCTCCTCATATAGCGAGAAGAAGGGGGCTATGGCCACGAGGCATGAGCGCTGCCCCTCTACAGGTACTACTAGGCAGAAATCTCTGGTTCCAATATGCTGTGTGCATACACACTCACGTGAAATACACGTCTGCATCACATCTTGAAGAACCACGGTTACAGTAAGTAAGCATTTCTTTCAAAACAAGTTGAAATGATTCATTTCAAAATGGCTGAAATCAACTATTTTGACTTGTTAAAAAAATCCATTTTTTTCTGGTTGCCACAAATTTGATCCAAATTTGTGAATAATTTCTTTCCCTCCAAAAAATTCATTTTGGGGGCAAATTGACCATTCTACATAAAAGTCCTGCTTTAGTACAAATCAGCAGTCCAAGAGCTTTCAGTATCACTTTATGCTGAAGTGCGCATCACACTCAGAGCCTCATCCCCTGCCAACAAATCTCATTGACAAAGAGATGAAAACAGTTAACAGCATCTAAATCCATTGTCCACTAAAGTGATTAACGTCACCAACCAGTTTGGTCATGTGGTTTCACACATACCCATTTCCCCAATATTTATTTTTTTTGTCTGTTTTTACTCCATTTGGAGCCAAGTGAACCCAGAAAATGTGTAATTTTATAACTGAATTAAAAAAATCTTCCCATTGCCAAAATTATATGAGGCCATACACTACAATTTAAAAGGAAAAAAATATATAATCACCTCTTCCTCCAGGTCTTGCTTGCTGGATTATGCCCAGCAGCCGTCTAATGGTCTGGTATCCACACAGTAGGTTGACAGCAGCAGAGAACGCTCAAAAAGTCAGACTGTGCTTCAGTAAATCCACATACAGAAACCATGTTAGGCTGAAACAGTCACATTGGCCCTAAGGGTTTACAGGATTTGTAGCATACCAGATACAAGCTGAATGGAAGAATAAATGGACTTAGTAAACAACCACGGATAGCCATGACCACCAGTTAGCATGCTGAGATCACAAAATGGCCCTCTACTTTATAGAGGAGGTAGTGGAATTACAGATGGGTAATTTTTAAAGCTTAACATCTCATACTGGTTTTTGTCTATTGGAAGTTGTATGTGACTTTGCTCCCAGATACCTCCATGTGGATCCAGTCAGCAGTGACCAGTGTGACTGAGCCTAAAGTTCTAAGGAAAGTCAAAAGTTATGGCCTACAGTAAGATTTCCTTGGATCTTAAATTGAAAGCTTTTCAGGGAAGAGACTCTGCTTAAACATTTGTGCAGTGCATAGCTCAAGAAACCTTGTCTGGGCCCTAAATATAAAATTGATTAATAGTTTTAAATGATAATTAAACAATAAAAATCATCTCCAGATACCCCTTATTCAATTGAGTTTTGCGCCACATTATTAGAAGACCATCTGTAAGCATCTGATTTTCATTAGTTCCTTCACTGCTTTCTTAAAACAAGGAGTCACTAGACAGTCTGGTGATTAGGGTGCTAATCTGGGATTTGGGAAACCTAGGTTTAAGACCCTGTTTTTCCATGGACTGCTTGAGTGATCTTGGGAAAGTGACAGAGACCCAATTTTTTTAAAGAAAGAAGGTAGATGAGATAATATTTTTTATTTGACTAACTTCCGTTACTGAGAGAGGCAAGTTACTAGCTTACCCAGAGCTCTTCTGGCTACCATAACACTACATACAGCCTTTTAAAGGTATTTAGGTATTGCACCTCTCAGAGCTGCAACTCCCATTTTCAAAAGTGACTTAACCACCTGAATGTGACTATCTGTATCCCTATGTTCACCCCTTTTACCAAATGTATCATAGCCCTGTACAAGTATGCCGTGTGAGGTATCATTTGAAAACTTATGATTTGCTGGTCATTATTATTTTGGTAAACTATGTGTGGCAGCATTGCATGTAAAGTTATAGGATTCTTCTGTATGGTACTACTAAACATGTTCCAAGTCTGGGGGCAGCAGCCACAAACCAGTTCCCCAGAGCCATTGCCCAGTACCTCATCCAAGTGTCAGTAAAATCAAATGGACCATCACCTGGTTAAGTGGCCATTTTTTGGCAGGAAAGAGGATATGGGTGAAAATCTACATTTTGACAAAGAAACAGCTGGAGGGTTGGAGTCCACACAGATTTTCTGTCTTCTGAACCCCAACTGGAGATGGTTCTCAAAGAAGAGAAAGAACTTTAAATGGAGAGAGGAGACACTCCAAATTATTCCACCCTTTCTGTCTACCCATGGCATTCACAACACCTGATGAGCAAAGGGAATAGCTTTGGATTGGGTGAGGAATCCTGACTGATGGAGATTCAGCCAATAAAACTGCTTAGACGTGTGGTGAGAGAGACTTGGCTTGAGTTCTTTCAGCTTGTTAAGTGAGGGCTTAGCAATGTTTTACTTTTATTTTCTTGTAACCAATTCTCACTTTTATGCATCATCATGTGTATTCACTTAAAATCTCTTTCTGTAGTTAATACATTTATTTTACTGATTTATATAAACCAGTTTGTTTGTATTGAAGTGTTTGGGAAACTCCACTTGGGATAACAGGATTTGTGCATATCATTTATTAATAAAATGACGGACTTAACGTGAGTATGTATTGTCCAGGAGAGAGCTGGGCAGTACAAGACGAACATTTCTGGGAGAAAGTCAGGGACTGGGAGTTTGCTGGTGTTGCTCTGCAGTATAATTCACGAGTGGCTGGCTATAGCACTCATACAATATAACTGAGAGTAACTTGCATGCTGGAGGTTGTGTGAGAGCAGACTAAGATTGGTAGCTCTCACAGCAAACCAGTGTGAAAGGCCCCCCCAGGCTGGTGAACTGAGGGAACATATCTGTTCATCAGTCCAGAGTGTACCCTGGGTAGTGTCACACTGAATCTTATTAAAAGTCAATTGCCCTTTATCTTTCTGTGTCTCAGTTTCTAATCTGTAAAACTGGGGTAATAGTATTTTCGTAACTCGTAGGATGTTGTGAGGATAAATAAATTAAAGATTGTGAGGCTCTCAGATACTGATAATGGGAACTATAAGTGCCATAGTTAGACAGACCAACTATATATATGTCCTTGAAGCAATAGTTTTTGGGACAATGATTTTTCTTGGAATGAGACAAATGTGTTTTAGGAACTGGTGATCTGTGTCTCAGTTACTTTCCTGCCTACTATTGTGATAAGACAGTAATGCTCGGATTCTTTTAGAGCCGTGGTTCTCAAAATTATATGATGGGGCCCTCTTCTTTGTGTCTGTAGTTATTTACGCCTCCCATCCAAGTACATGTATCATCACTCAGCTCTGAAGACAGCACCACGCCAGCAGCAGCACAGAAGTAAGGGCAGCAATGTGAAAAGTGATATTGACAAATATCACTTTTCACAGCAGACTTAGTTCCCGATTGCCACCCTTACTTCTACACTGCTGCCACTCCGGGGCTGACAGTCACAGTCCCACTGCCTCCAGGTGAGAAATGGGAAGTGGGGTGAGGAGAGCCTGAGCCTGGGCTGCCTCCAGGTGAGGGAATAAGGGTAGGGGGGGAAGGAGAGCCAGAACTTGTGCCTCCCTTGACACATTCCCATGTCTGCCTTGGAGGCCTGCCCCATAGTTTGCGAACTGCTGTTTAGAGTGTCCTGTCTCTGCACGGATACATGTTAAATTATAAAGCAGGCAAAAATTATCATATTGGTAGGGGCACCACATTGCTCTAACTATTTAATGACATGTTCCTCAAGGCCTTGGTTAGCTTTCAACAGATAAAACGAATAAAAGTTACAAATACCCATTCTTACAGAGCTTTGCTCGATCCTAGTATGTTGGAGTGTGGCTACTCTGCCATGTCCTGCTACCAATTTCTCCCTTCTTCAGTACCCCTTAATAACTCACAGTCCACAGACAATAAATGGGACCCCAGTAGGGGAATGTTTTAATTGAGTCCTTATATACTGGCCCAAACCCCAGTTAATTCACTCTTTCCTTTTAGGCAGGGAATCACCAGTCCTTCTTCCCAGAGGTAAGTCCTAAGAGTCTCCCAAAAGGCTCTCAGGCTTTCCTTGGCTGGAGCTCAGTCTTCCGGTTCAGACTTTCAGGTCCAAACCTATCTGTCAGTCTGGGTCTCTAGCAAGAGCCTCCTGTTCACTGCTGCTCCTCTCTGTCACAGTGCCCTTGGTCTCAAGGTATACCCTGCAGGAGCTTTTCACATTCTCTATGCGGACCCACTTCTATTACCGTTTATAAGCAAGGATCTTCGAAATCTCTTTAGCTGTGGAAAAATGCGGAATTTACATTTTTATAGAGAACGTTTAGTTTTTACATGTTGTGAGAAAATAAAAACATAAGTAGTATTACCCTATCTATCCGAGCCTCCATTGTCTGGCTCTCTGTATTAACCGAAGCAGAGCTGAAAACTCGAGCCCCGGGCAGTGGGGCTCAGGCTGTCAGCCCCAGGTGGCTCAGCTCGGGCTGTCAACCCTAGGCAGCAGGGCTCCCCATTGTGGCTAGGGGAACTAAAGTTCAGTGTTTCATTTTAATCGCAGGAAAACATGGATTTTTATGGGGTATTTTTAATCAGAAAATTTTGTTTTCTTTATCATGGAAAACTAGGATCCCTGTTTATAAGTCAGCCACTAGGATCTCTCCCAGGTCTGGCTCTTTCTGTAATCAGCGTTAGCTAGCTTCAGTCTTCAAGGGGTGAGCCACGCTGTTACAATCACCCATTTCTCCAGCTTTAAATCCATGGCTTTGGAGGACTGAGAATAGAATAGTTTTAACCCATGACACCCATTCCAATACAATTCCTCTCCACTGACCATGCACAATCCTGTCCGTTTAAAAGTTCTCCTTCTTTTAGTGTTTTTTATATGTGAGACTCTGCATTATTTGGTGAAATTTACCCTGCAGGGGAGAAGGCTTTGTCAGAAGTCAGGTCTGTGGGTGTTTATATGAGAGCGTGTAACTGCTCCCACTGTGTGTTTTGGAAATTATCTCATAGACAAACCCTCCTGTCTGTTACTGAGAAATCTATGGATGAAAGTACTGAAGTCAACGGGAATTGCCAGTGATTTCAGCTGGATCAGAATTTCATCATAGAAAGCAAAGTTGGGCATTTTCTGGACTCAGAGAATAAATGATGGGAGGCCTCGCTCATTGATGGAGTTTTTGTTTTCTTGTTAGCAGGTTACAAACTCAATGCTCCCCTCCTCTGGAGTACAAAAGGGCCATTTTATGATAGAGTTTTCTGGGACAGCTAAGTATAAACACTCTTCTCCCAGGTTCCATGCTAAATGAATTTCAATCTGTTTAATGCTATTAAAATAGAAATATTATAAGAAATGAAAAAGAAAGCAGGGAAAAATCATATCCTATTGTGTGACAGGTAGGAAGAGCTTGAAATCTGACCATGTTAATCACTCACAAGTAATGAACAATAAATACTGTGTTATGAGATGAGATTCTCAGATCATTAGATTCAGTGTCTATCATGCTTTGACCAGGGACTATCTAGGGAGTGTAAGGAATGTATTGTCATATTTGTTATGCACTTTGGAGCCTCAGTTTTGGAGTTAAGACTGAGCTGCAATTAATGGGGAGAGTGCTGTCCTATCAGTGAACTGCTAGGCCAACTGGCTGTGCAGAACTTTTATTTATGTGGCTCAAATAACTTCATTCTCTCATATTGTTGCCATTGCTGCCTCGAGCCAAAATGCAGCGCTTACATCTGGTACAGTGGCATGCAGCACATCTGGAAATACTGTGAGCTGCTGAATGACAAGTTACTTTCTTTTCTTTCAGTTCCGTCTGGTGGTAAAAACAGCACTGAAACTGCAGCTGGTGTTTGTGGAGTATACAGAATCCAATGCACCACTTTTAATCCAGGCAGTATCCACAGTAGATGAGAAGAGAGGTGAGTAGCTGATAATATAAAGTGAAATCTAGGCTTCACTGAGAGTTTTGCCATTGGTTTCAGTGAGACCAAGATTTCAGCTGTGGTGCGTGGTTTATCTGTTCATCCTAGAGGAATCTTCCTCAGTGATTATTTGTCCCACAGTCATTTTACAAAACTGCTGCTTGATTTTTTTTAAACATGTTTAAAGTATTAATGTAACACGGAGTCACTGTGAGAAGTACTTTCTTCTCTAAATAATTCCATAGGTTTCATTAGGGCTGCTGGTGGGGTCAGAGACCATTTAACATGAATAAGCGTATCAGAATCTGTAACATAGTGAAAATATACAGTAAAGACATTGATGAAACCTGTCGTCAGTGTTTCCAGCAAGTAGAAATTACTTTGTTTTCCTACTAAGATTCTAAGACTGTGTGGAACTTCTCCATAATGAGTCTATCTAACGTCCTATATCTATCTCTATGGCCCTCATTACTGGGATATCTAGGAGCCTCACAATTTTTAGTGTAATAATTTTCACAACATCCCCATGAGGTAGGGAAAAGCTGTTATCCCCATTTTGCAGATGAGAGACTGAATGACTTACCCCGGTCACACAAGAAGTCTGTGGCAAAGCAAGGAATTGAACTCTGGTCTCCCAAGTTGTGAGTGAGTGAGTGCCCTAACCACAGGATCATGGTTTCTCTTCCTGCTTAAAAGTGGCCATCTAACATGCAGAAAAAACACGTCATCAGTGTTGTCCTTTTGTCATCCAAAAAACCTAAACAAACTTAGTGCCAGTATGAACGGTACAGAGACAATGTTCTGTTTGTTGCATTGCAGTAATATCCTCCAGCAGACATTATGCTGAGACCTGTCATTCTTTACATCCAGAAAAAAAACTTGAATTAAAAAATGTGCACACAATAAAAAAAGAACAAAAATGTTATGGTGGGGTTTTTTTTGGGTGGTTCTTCCCACAAAAATATTGCAGAACTCCAAAGACGTGCTCTTTTGATTTGAACTGTTCCTTTGACTCCAGGAAGGTTTGTGAGGCTGCAGACCCATTGTTGTGGTCTCACACACATGGAGATTAAAACAAAGTTCTCATCCTTGGAATTTTTGCCTTGCTGCTGAACTTCTTCAAATGACTCGTTATGGTTAAATTAAAAAAAAAAGATTGGTGGGAACAGAAGCAGGGTACAGTATGTTAGGGAGAGAAGAGAAAGTTACCAGTTTTCACTTTTAACTATCAGAATGAGTGTGTTGAAAAGATTAAAAAAGAGCCATAAATCCTCTGTGGCTGAGTGGAAGGCAAGGGGATACTTTAAAAATGTGGACTGTTCAGGTTGGTTTTCTGTTTTGAATTAAAACCCATAAACCTTAGAATGCTATACAGCAGAAATGTACTTATAGTGCTCATGTAATAGTGAGTTCTATGATTTATTTTTACAGCCAATTGTAGTATTTCCTCAGCCCTCTGAACTCACTTATATTCTCAATATGCTCAAATCACCAGCTGTTCCCATGCTCTCAAACACCACTAAACAATGTGGGGTGGGGGGCATGCTACCATGTGCCATCCCCTTTTATATCCTCAGGCCTACATTTCACTCCCCCCAAAAAGTAATGAAACAATTTGAAAATCAACATAAAATTTTGAAAAAGGATATTTATGGTTAGATGATTGTTGAAAGCAAAGTGGGAGATTATTGGAATTCTCATACCAGTGGGAAGGCATATTGCATCATGGTTTCCCAAATAACTTGTTATCCTTACATATCTACTATGCTTTAAAAAAAATGCCCCTTTCAATTATATTAGAAATCCCTCAAAAGTAAAACAAGAAACTACAAGAGAGGTGTGTGTTATTGTCCTGTCTATTTAGGGTTTGGGGGTTTTTTTAAGATCATCAGAGGAACAGTATTTATTTTGCAGTTGTGATGATGCTGCCTTTTTAATTACAATTGGTAATTGCTGCCTTTTAACAGTGGCAGACTTGCTTTAAAAGATTTGTTTATTAGATAGAAAAAAAGAGGAAGAATATGTTACATGCCTTGTTTTGGAAATTTTATCATAAATCTTGGAGCTAGCTAATTAAGTTCAATGCTGCTTTGAAAAAAGCCCTGTTTTTCATTCACATGCAAGGCGATGAGATATGACATAATTCTTTAACATGTGTACCACACATGATTAACCAAAAAAAAACAAACCCCAACTTTAATAATTCAACCCTGTTTCCAAGTGATCCCATCTGTGATTTCTCTGCTAGAATACATCCATGTGCAAACTGAAGTACAAAGCTCCTTAGAAGTTGCTGGCTTAATAATGGATAAAAGCAGATCATAGGTGAGGAACTATACAGTCCCTAGAACATACAGAGCACCCTCTTGCTTACTCTCCCTAATTTAATTTTTTTCTGCTGTCTGTTCTTAGCTACAAGAGAACTCTCTCCAGTTCAAAGTGTTGTATCCTGGGGGGCTGGAAAGTGGTATAGGAATTCTACAGTGCCTCCAGCTGCTACTTTATCAGAAGTATCTTTTTTTTTAATACAGAGGTTAAAGTGTTGTGTCTGAACTGAGCACGGTATCATCCTGTTTGTGTTTATTGTTTCTGCAACTTTGGCTGCTTTTATCTGACTTGTAAGCAGCTTGTTATATCAGAATAGTTCGTTTCCCGGCCTTATAAAAACAAAGTTAGATATTCAGGCGATTAATACCGATGTTCCTAAAATTGAATGAAAGAATGTACATGCACATAATAAGCTTAATAAAAAACAAGTATAAAAGGTGCAGAGGCGTCTCCAAATGTAAAGGTTGTCACCTGTTAGTGCTTATGACTACTAGAGATACGCAGATGAACCTCTGCTAGTGGATGAATTCTCACACAGCAGTACCAATTGCACCTTACTCCTCACCTATAGTATTAGTCTTCTCCTGGGCTTTCCATGAACAGAAAACTATTTGTGTTTACTTGCATGTCTGCCCTGTGATGTGGAGACTATATTGGAACTTGGCTGACCTGACCAAACTCATCATCTTTTTTTATTAGATTTGAACAAAATTCATATGGCACTCAGTTTTAAGGGAAGGCCAAAAATAGTCAGAGATTCAGGAAGTAACTAGATACACTATTTGGATATACTGTATTTAAAGTGTCCTGAATCATCTAGTACCTAATAGTTGTCACTGTGCTTTATACCATCCATGGACACTCTGAACTTAGTGGCAGCAATGTGAATGAAGCTCAAATGATCCTTTCCCAAAAACACTGCACTTCAGCTAAAGAAGAACTTCCAATAGCTGTCAGCAATAGGAAGCCTATGACATACAGGAGAGCAGTTCTGTTTCCATCCAGTAGGAAGACACTTGTACACATACAGAGAAAGAAACCTCTACAAGTTCATTACAGTAAGCCTGATTTTTCTCTCATATCAGTTTTACTACTGATATCGCAGGGAAGTCATAATCTTATGCTTATAATAGTGCCTACCTCTTGTAGAACTCTCTTCATCAGCAGATCTCAAAGCACTTTTCAGAGGAGTCAGTCTCATCATCTCCTTTCTACAGATGGACAATTTGGGGCACAGAGAGGTGAAGTGACTTGCCCAAGGTCATTCCATAGACCAGTGACAGAGCTGGGAATAGAACCAGGTCTCATGAGCCCCAGTACAGTAGGCGACACTGCTTCCCTTTATGTCACAGTCTGCCATCAGAAAAAATGTTGCCACAAATTCAGCATTATACCTTCCTTACATGATTGTGCAGGAGGAGGTGCCAAGTTGTACGGAGACTACATTTGTTTACCACATAGCATTGAGAATTAACAAATGTAGGTAAATAACAGTATAAAAAGAAAAGAAAAAAACAGCTGAACATTAAATGGATTTAGTTTTTCAGTAGAGATAGGCCTGACCTGAAAGGTTTAGATCTCACTCCAGATTTGAACTTCTCCAAAGTTCAAAGAGATCTGACCATTACTGTCACCAGTACCTGATTAAATGCGTCCCAGAATACTCAAGGAGCTAATAGAGAAGGTATCTGAGCCTCTAGCTATTATCTTTGGAAAGTCATGGGAGACCGGAGAGATTCCAGAAGACTGAAAAAGGGCAAATATAGTGCCCATCTATAAAAAGGGAAATAAAAACAACCCAGGAAACTACAGACCAGTTAGTTTAACTTCTGTGCCAGGGAAGATAATGGAGCAAGTAATTAAGGAAATCATCTGCAAACACTTGAAAGGTGGTAAGGTGATAGAGAATAGCCAGCATGGATTTGTAAAGAACAAATCGTGTCAAACCAATCTGATAGCTTTCTTTGATAGGATAACAAGTCTTGTGGATAGGGGAGAAGCAGTGGATGTGGTATACCTAAACTTTAGTAAGGCATTTGATATGGTCTCGCATGATATTCTTATCAATAAACTAGGCAAATACAAATTAGATGGGGCTACTGTAAGGTGAGTGCATAAGAGGCTGGATAACCGTACTCAGAGTAGTTATTAATGGTTCCCAGTCCTGCTGGAAAGGTATAATGAGTGGGGTTCCGCAGGGGGTCTGTTTGGGACCAGCTCTGTTCAATATCTTCGTCAACGACTTAGATATTGGCATAGAAAGTACACTTATTACGTTTGCAGATTATACCAAACTGGGAGGGATTGCAACTGCTTTGGAGGATTGGGTCATAATTCAAAATGATCTGGACAAATTGGAGAAATGGTCTGAGGTAAACCGGGTGAAGTTTAACAAAGACAAATGCAAAGTGTTCCACTTAGGAAGGAAAAATCAGTTTCACACATACAAAATGGGGAGAGACTGTCTAGGAAGGAGTACGGCAGAAAAGGATCTAGGGTGTATAGTGGACCACAAGCTAAATATGAGTCAACAGTGTGATGCTGTTGCAAAAAAAGCAAACGTGATTCTGAGTTGCTTTAACAGGTGTGTTGTGAGCAAGATACGAGACGTCATTCTTCCGCTCTGCTCTGCACTGATTAGGCCTCAGCTGGAGTATTGTGTCCAGTTCTGGGCACCGCATTTCAAGAAAGATGTGGAGAAATTGGAGAGGGTTCAGAGAAGAGCAACAAGAATGACTAAAGGTCTTGAGAACATGACCTATGAAGGAAGGCTGAAAGAATTGGGTTTTAGTTTGGAAAAGAGAAGACTGAGAGGGGATATGATAGTAGTTTTCAGGTATCTAAAAGTGTGTCATAAGGAGGAGGGAGAAAACTTGTTCACCGTAGCCTTTAAGGATAGAACAAGATGTAATGAGCTTAAACTGCAGTAAGGGAGGTTTAGGTTGGACATTAGGAAAAAGTTCCTAACTGTCAGGGTGGTTAAACATTGGAATAAACTGCCTAGGGAGGTTGTGGAATCTCCATCTCTGGAGATACAGGTCTGTTGCAACTTATGCACATTTAACATACACAATTTCAACTTTACATGTATGGCCGGAGTCAGGGGGGCGTGGCCTCAAGTGGGGGGGGGCATGGCCTCAAGAATTAAAGGTCCTGGGGCACCAACTGTGGCTGGGAGTCCCAGGGCCTTTACATCACCCAGAGGGCTCTCAGCTGGAGAGGTGGCTGGTAGCCCCTGTGGCGAACTAAAGGGCCCAAGGCTCCAGCCACCATGGAGCTCTGGGCCGCTTAAATGCCAGCCCCAGCCCGGCTGCCAAAGCTGCGGGTGGAATTTAAAGGGCTCCTCCAGGCTCCCCACCGCATCGGGAAGCCTGGCGGAGCCCTTTAAATCCCGGCTGCAACTCCAGCCCTTTAAATGCTGGCCCGGCCGCCGGAGCTGCGGGTGAGATTTAAAGGGCTTGAGGACATAATTTTGACTATACGCGGCTTTACGTGATAACCGCTGAACGGAACCCTGGCGTAAGATAAGACTTGCCTGTATTTAAGAGTAGGTTAGATAAATGTCTATCAGGGATGGTCTAGACAGTATTTGGTCCTGCCATGAGGGCAGGGGACTGAACTCGATGACCTGTCGGGGTCCCTTCCAGCCCTAGAATCTATAAATCTATACAGTTAGTGGCAAGGCATGGCTTTTGGATCTGGATACAAATTTCCCTAACATTTGGGAGTGTTCAGATCTGTGGTTTTGGTTTGAACTCATCTGTAGTCTGAGATGTTTGAAAGCTTTCCACAAAATGAATATTTCTCTTCAAGGGGAAGAGTAAAGGAAAATGAAGAAGCAGCATACAGTTTATTTTTCAAGGGTCAGAGATAAGTGTCATTGTCTTGCTGCAGCCTCTTGTGAATTTAGAGGACAAATATACACACTTTAGTAACAAGATGAGAGAAGATAGTCAACCTCACAAGTAACAGCCTATTACCTTCTGAAAAGCAAGTACTGCTGGAGTGGCTTGCTGATAACAGTACCTGACTGACAGATTAAAATTAAACACCCTGAAAGCAGCGTAGAAATGGCTAGCTAAGTTTGTGCTTTTATGGGTAACTGTGGATGTGATCTTTACACAGAAACAGGCAAGAGAATTTCAAATGATAGAATACCAAGGTATTGCATTTAAAAAGTACAATGGAATTGTTCTAATCAAAGTAAGGACTGTCTGGCTATAGAATAAAAGGCATTTTCCCCCCAGAAGATCTTTCACTGAATCATAAATCAAGGATTAAGTAATTAATTTGTCATGTTATTGAGAGTTCACTTCCTTACAAATAGCACTGTTATAGGTCAGAATAATATAATTTCCCCTTTTTGTTTCTCTCTCGTTTTCTTCCTTTTTTTTTTTCATTAGAAACCACAGGAAGACATTTTTGTAGTGAGGATATCATTCCTCCCAATCATATATCTTATTAGAGCAGCGTGAATTTGTTCCACATGTCTTTTGAACATGTGTTCCTTGCACAAAAATGTCTGGTTATGTAGAGAGGCAAATGAAGAGAAGGCTAGTGAAACTGGAAAAGCTCATTACAGAATAGTGTTTTAATTAACGCATAAGAAAAAATATTGAGCAGTGAGAATGTATCTCCAGCCCTTTTGCACCTTTGCCTATGATGCTGAAGCTGCCAAAAGCTTTCCATTTTGTGTTGTTTGCAGTGAAGATTGGAGAATATTGGTATCAATAAAAGTAAAGGAACTGAACATGGGAACATTCTGCTGTCAAAATGTTCATCAGTAAGGAACTTTGCACACTCTAAACTGCCATCACTTTGTGAATGGTGTTCTCAGTTAAGTCAATGGGAGATATGCGTGTGTGGGGCAGGATATAAATTTGAATGCTGTGTGAATGAGAGATTGCTCACAGTGTTATGATGATAACTCATGTGGTGTATATGACAACCACAAAAGGATTATTTGTTAGGCTACAGTATCCTATCTTTGGGTTCACTTGATCATCCAATGACAGGTTCTGATGAAGAATCTCTCCAGTTTCATTATATGAGTGTATTGTCACTCCATATCCTGTGGGTAGAATTATGGAGGTGGATTTCTGTGAAGATTGGTCTGAACCATTTCTGTGCAGTTTGGAGAATGCCTTCCAGCTTTGCTGATCATGTAGTTGAGTTAGTCTCTCCAAGTAAATAGTTCATAGCTTTCTGATTTCTCTCCTGACCCTCACATTTATTTCAAACACAACTGTCTGAACTTGGGTCCTTCATTATCTGGTTCAGTTTCCTTGATAGATCAGTTTCTGCTCTTTCTTGAGTATATGTATCCACCTCAGGTTTAGCCAAATTATTGTGATGGTTTTACTGAGTATCTCAGACATTAGACTTTAGCTTGAGTCTACCAGCCATTTTCCTAAAGACCTATACAATTACTTTATTTGGAGCAATAGGTTATTAAGTCACCTTGCTTTTCACTGATTTTGTACTTATATGATCCAAACAAATAAAGGGTTTTACTGTGTAAAACTGAGAGAGCCACCTTTGAAGGGGGGGGGGTGAATGTAGGGAGGGGTTATTAAATTAAATCAGGTAATAATCAGGACAGAAGATATATCACTCTTGCATTGATGCTTTTTATCTGGGAAGCATACACTGGGATTCAATGCAGTCCTCTTTATTTCAGTCATCAGTACTTGTCTTGATATAGGTACCTATCCTAATATGTAATATCATAGAACTGGAAAAAACCTTGAGAGGTCATCTAGTCCAGTCCTCTGCACTCATGGCAGGACTAACTATTATCATTGGATATATAGGAGTAAATATTGGTGCATCAAAGAACTATACAAACTAATTGATTAGCAATTTATCTAACCATTTGCTATTATGAATCTGTGGTGCAAATTGTCTGAACCTGTTCATTTTTCTAGGTTACATGATGAGCTACTGTTTCTGTTTTACTCTTAGGAGGCAAGCCATGGTCCAACATTATGGAGATCCTAGAGGAAAAAGATGGGGTTGACACTGAACTGCTGGTTTATGCAATGACCTTAGTTAACAAGGTTTGTTTTAATACATTAATATCGTTAGCACTATTAGTACTCATTTATTTTCAGTTACATAATGCTCAAAGATGTTGTGGGCATTTGGCAGATATATAGCAAAACCAGTCTTGTCCCAAGAATTCACAGTGCAAGCCACTCAAAGCCAAACTGGATTAACCTTATCTAGAGAACACTAGTTGTTGTTTTAATACTGTGCCTTTGGCCATCACTCTACTCTGTTTTTGTAAACATAACATTAACAACAGCAGATGACATGGTGAGCGGCACTAAATATATCTTTGTATAAGTAAAATAAATATTCAAATGCTATTTAATCTCAACACGTAACAGCTGTAAAATTCAGAGTTGAGTCTTCTCTTTCCATCTTCTCTTTTCCATCCCTTAGAATACTACCAGATCTCCAGGTTAGTGAGGAAAATGAGACTTTATGGTAGCTAAAAGAGAAGTTAAGTCACTTTTCAAATTAATTGGCTGAAGTGGTGGGAAGGCTGAGCAGTTGGGTAGAGGGGGAGGTATGAGAGCATATTCACATGAGGTAAATATTGTGGTGCTTTGGGACTGTGTGAAGTTTAAGCAGCTAGAAAGAGGCGTCTAGGTGTTTGAGAGTCTGTGGTGGGTGGAGTAGGGGGCAGGGATTTTGGGGGGCACAGGAGACAGATAGGGACAGTAGTGTGAGCACTAGATGGGCATGGCAGTTTCTGGATCAGTAAACTCTGGAGCAGCTTTCTGAAGGTTAGTTCACATCATTGTGCCAACCTATCAGTATGAATAAAACCAGCTCTTGTTATTTATCATTTGTGTAACGGCATCAACCAAGATCAGGACTCCATTTTGCTAGGTGTTATGCCATCACATAGGGAGATGCAGTTGCTGTCTCCAAAGATCTCAAAATTTAATTAGAAACAAGACTCATCAAATGAGTGTAACAAACCATAGGGACAGAGTGAACAAGCATAATGGTAATAAGACCCCATAGTTACAAAGGCTAGCTTTGTACACAGTTTGATGGTTCCAGAACATTTGATTTTTTTCTCTATGCATCAAGTGTAATGAATTTAACAGGTCTAAATGCTAATGAAAGGATTTCTGTTTGAAAAGGAAAAGATGCCATATGTTTTTCTTTCTTGTTTATAGCTCTCAAAGGTTTTTATTACAAGTAGCTGTTCCATTGTAAAATCAAATGCTATCTAAAATATGCTTGTACACTCACAAAAGAAAACCAAAAGGCCATAAAAATGAGAAGCTAGTTAGAAATAAGTTCTTAACCTCTAAAGTAATCATCATATGAGTCAGATTTTAAAAACTGACCTTTTAAAGAAGACAGAAAACCAGAATGTGTTTAGGAACCAATATATCATTGTGCTTTATGGTTTTGTTTAACAGGTCAGAGTGTTACTAACATTCTGACCTGTTAAATTCATTATATTCATTCAAGTATCTTCAATTCGTCAATTCTGGTCATAAATCACAATATGAATTTATTCCTACTGCATAGTACTTTCTCAAGCTCTTGTTCATGGCTACCGTAAATGCTTTTTGGTAATGTAGCTTCTCTTCTAATGCTTCAAATTGCCCTTGGAAACAGCCTGATATGGCCAGATCCCCCAGTAACATCACTGTTGTCATGATGTTTCATTTAAAACCAACTCCTGGTCCTGTTGAAATCAGTGACAAAACTCCCATTGACTTCATTAGAAGAAGAAACCTTCTGAAAGGCATTTCTCGATTCACATATGTATGCAACTCCCACTAAAGCAGGAAAACATGTCCCCTGGAGTCTTTTTTCATACCCATTTCATGCTGTGGTGTATTTCATACTGGGTTCCCTCTTTCTGGGGATAATGCCTCTTAATCTTGTCTGGGAATTGTCAGCCCTAGTGTTTGCTTTATTACTTCATCCCATATTGACTTATTTTCATCCCACAGTTGATTTCTTTAGGTCTGAGCCCATCATTCCTCCTCGTAACTTTTTTTTTTAGGAGTGGTGTGTAGACCTAGCCTAAGAGACCAGTTCTGCCACACTTACGCACATTGGGTGACACCATGCTCTAAAGTGGCTTGCATAGTACTTATAATAAGGTGCTACTCAACATGAGTGGCAGAATTAGGCTTTTAAGCTTATTTGGTCCGGATTCTCACTTGCTCTGCACCTTGTATAGTAATTAACAACAACATAAACTGAGTGCAAAATGCTACCACATCAAAATAGCAGTACATTACACCCACTTTGCAATGGTGTAAATGACTGCCAGAAGTACAGGGCAAAAGAGAATCAGCCCATTTCTGTTTAAACAAATCTCTCTCCAATAGTTCATCTTCTCCCCGACTTCATTCTGCTGTTGAGCCATAATAATGGATTCATCACATACCTGTCATTTTCAATACTAGGATGGGAGGGCATATTGGTATACAAACTGTACTATGACTTCACTGCACAGTAGCATTGTATGGCTAATAGTAGTATTGTGAATTCACCAGCAAAAAAAGGTCTAGACTGTGATAAGAAAAGCTCTGTATTAAACCCAGAAACAAATAGAAATGGGAGTTCTAAAAGTTATTGTGGTGTAAATTATTTCTATATAAATATTATTTATTTTCAAGTTTATGAAAGTACCTCTCTACTTTTAATGGTAAATGTTTGTCCCACAATTAGAAATGCTTTATATATGCTGGAACTCTTAATAAGCCCCTTTAGACAAGGTAGCAAGCATCCCTTCAGTAAGATTTTAAAGAATGAAAAGGAAGGAAGGAACTGATATTTCTGCTGTCTAGATCAACTTGTACATTAAAAATACTACTATTACTTAAAGACTTGAAGACAGTAGGCACATGGCTTGGGATGATTGTTGCCGGCTGAGAATCAATCAGCTGTGTGGATCACCCTTCTCCTTAAGGCTGAAGAGACAGGAATCTATAGGAAACCAGCTTGCCTTGCTCAGATAAACCTTTTTTTAATTTTTTCTCTCTATCTGCTTTCATTCCTGTGCTTAATACCTTAATATTTGCTGCTTTTTAGTTCTGCAGTTAAGCAGAACCAGGGAAGGATCTGTGTGTGTGTACGTATATAAACATATATTTATTTATTTATTGACCCACATTTTCAGTAGTTTTTCAGGAATCAGTAACATCGATTTGTTTTGCTCATTATCTTTTTTTTACATATTTTCACTGAGTTTTTTGTTAGGCTCTGCTCCACTTGATGTTTTATTTTTCTAGCTGTGTCTCACTAGCCCTACTCTTTGTTTCTTGTTTAACCAGAATCACGTACACTGCCACTTACAAATTCTTGTAAAACTTTTTTAATTCTCTTCAAAACAAATCATTGTCAATGTTGTACCGTTGATTCTCAGACGCTGTCGGGATTGCCAGATCAGGACTCTTTCTATGACGTGGTGGACTGTCTGGAAGAGCTAGGCATCGAAGCTATTTCACAGAGACACTTGAACAAGAAAGGAACAGACTTGGACTTAGTTGAACAATTTAACATTTATGAGGTAACATAACATGCCCTGTTTTATGCATCTTACAGCTTGTGCAAACTTCAAAGCTGGGGGAGGGGGTGGAGAGAATGTAACCTAGGTGAAACTTGGTTATCTATTTTATTTTAAAAGAAAAACATCTGGTTGCTGGAAGTGTTACACACATTCGTATATGTGACCTACTCCGGTACATGACTACGTGCAGTACAAATGCATTTCATACTAGATATAGGTTATACGTCAAGGTGAAACAGCACATTTACTAGCCTCTTTAGAGGCAGTTCTGCCTGCAATTAAAACTCTTTCTCAAACTGCTACTTACACATCAGACTCCCTAAGTCAGTAAAAGTTCTTTCCATATGCAAAAGCATTCAGAGCACAAAAAAATGTCCAGCCTGCATCAGCTTCACACACACAGCTCTCTCCACAATTGATTGCCCAGTGAGTCCTTGTTTACGAGTTTATACTGGATCAATTCCTACCCGACTTGCAGTGATTGGGTAATGACTGACTCCACATTCACCACCCGTGAAATATTTATGTGCAAAGATAGGATATTTGGTTTCTTAACGATTAGACACTTTTCAGACTTTGCTTTTTTTAGGCTGAAAGTAATATAAAGTGCATGTGAATTTATGTCATGGTGCAGTGAAATGAAATTACTACCTCTAATACTAAGTCCAGCTGCAGAGACATTGGACCTGCTTCTCTTCTTTCTTATGCCAGCTTTACCCCATGGTAACTCCATCGATTTTAGTGGAGTTACTCCTGATTGATACTAGTCTTAGATGATTCAGGCAAAACGTAGGTATAGAGACCGTAATGCTCCGCTGAATGTATTCACACCAACTGAAAACTTGCGTGGCTTATTGGAGAATAAGGTCCAGAAACATCCTCTTTGGTTTTTGAAATCCATCATGATACCGGTTGACAAGAGTGGGTTTTCTCAACTTTTCTGGGTGGTAAAAACAGATAAAGATATTAAGCTGGCATGCAAATTTGTTGATTTCTTTCTTGGTTGAGAAGAAATTTGTAGCCCAGTGGGTTATTATATGTTCTGCTTTGCCTTATATTCAGCAGTAATGCAAGAAACCTACAGGCCTGTATCCTGTAAGACATTAGCTTCAGCAAGTTAGGATAAGCCTTGAGGCGTATGAACTTTAAACAGATAAACTTTGCACAGATAAACGGCCCAGCGGAAAACACCAAGTATTTGGGGAGCTGAAAATAGAGTTTAAGGGGAAGTTCTAACCACAGGTATATAATTCAACCACAGAAGTGTCTAGACAACAAACTGACATATATAACAGATAGGTAAATAAATCTAAGGCTAGCCTGCTTGCTTATATATCTTTTCTTATAAGTTTCTTATTTTCCTATGAGTTTGATTCTTTGTTTTATTATAATAGGCTTATAGGTCTATATTAGAGTATATTTTGGCTGTAACACAAAGAACTTGCAGGTCACATCCTGTGTGTTGAGCTAAGGCAGAGTTCTCATACGTATGTTTGGGACCCTTTCACCGAGATAGATGGTGATGAGCTAAAGCATAAGATCCATATATGGCTGCAACCTTTAACATGGAGGATGCGTTAAAGCAGGTTGGCATAGAGGCTTTCCCAAGTTCATAGCCTTTTAAACTTAACAGGCACACCAGACTTTGGAACTAGGAAAGAACCAAAATAACCAGGTAGGGCCTAACCACAAAAGGGGCATGGTAACTAATGGATGTATATGATAATAAGTTGAGATCATTGATATGCTAATCTATAGGGAAAAGACACTCCAACATTAGTAAGGTGAGGAAATAGAAATAAGGAAAAGGGGGAAAATCCCCTACTGATTATGCATCAAATATAGGGGCATCAGCATAACATATTGTAAAAATGACATCCCAGCCTAGGGGCAGTAGGAGGAGGAGGTGTAGTCCTTGGGAGGTGCCAGAATGATGGTCACTGGTGATGATGGGGAAGGTGATGAGGAAGATGATGGCTAACGTTTCAGGTTGTTTTACAGGAGATGGTGTGAGTATATGGATGTTCAGATGTACATTCTGTAGTTTCTCAGTCTTACTAAGTTGGGGTGTTTGTGACTGTGCTAAATGTATTATTAAACTATATCTGTAAATATACAAGAGTTCCTATAGGGTGAGTGTTGCAACTGCGCACATTGAATAACACTGGGCCTGATCTTGGGGCAAGAACCTGGCAACCCTCAAAGTGATAACTGAGGATTCTTAAGTAATCAATATAATTTAATACATAATTTAAAGATCAGGCAACAGATTGTAGCAACATTAGTGAGGCTCCAAAGTAGTGTGCTATGTATAATATCTCCATGGCCCTCGTGTAACTACTTTCTAGAAAGTAGAAAATCTAGTGGCCAGACTGAGTTTCAAGAGATGTGGATTTTATTTATGGATCTGTCCCAGACTTCCTGTGGAACTTTGGTAAATCACTTAACCGCTCTGTGGCTCAGTTTCGCCATCTATAAAATTAGGATTGTACATTATTACCTCCAGTGGTAGGGTGGGAATTCACAAGACTCAAGGTAAAATCCTGTCCCTTTTGAAGTTGGTAAGAATTTTGCCATTGAGTTAAATAGGGCCAGGTTTTCTCCCATGGATTTTCAAAGGCATAAGGGAATGAGGTGCCCAAGTTCCACTGTAATATGATGGGAGCTAGACATCTAACTCCCTTAGATTTTGAAAATCCCAGCCTAAATGTTTACAAAGCTCTCAAAGATCTGCAGATGAGGGGGTCTATGCAATCCCAGTGTATGAATAGCAGCAAGACGAGTATGTAGCAGCTAAACAGGAGAAGCTGTTGTAATGGTGAGTATAGTAAGAGTCAGTTAAGTTATGCTGGGAGCAATGACTTCATGGTTGGGAATGATGTGCAGCTACATATTCATTGTTAAAACAAGTGAAAACGTAGGAAATCTAGAGATAACATGTAAAAAGTCTCCTCTTTCGTTCCTTTCAGATGACACTGAGACATGAGGATGGAGATGAGACTGCTGATCCCCCACCCAATGGGCGCAAAGACAGAAGAAGGGCCAGTCTTGGCTCCAATGAACGAAGGGGGTTAGAGCGCAGGAGAAGCCGCAGACATTCAGCCCAGAGCATCAAAAGCACTTTATCAGCTCCTGCAAGTCCCTGCAGTCAGTCAAGCCCAAGCTTCATGTTAGGCCATGGGCAGTGTATTGAAGATCTTAGTGAGAAGTAAGTGCTTGAGACAAGAAACATTCCTTTATTCCCATTATTGTACCTTTCCACTGTATTCATTGCATGTTATTGACTCTAATCATGGCAAACTGTTCAGTTATTTCATTTTCCCCCTTCTTTCTTTCTTTCTTTCTTTCTTTCTTTCTTTCTTTCTTTCTTTCACTGAGCAAAAAAGCAAAACACTACTAGAGGCTTAAAGGAAGAAAAATATGATTACTTGGTTCTTCTATATTCACCTACCTTTAAGATGCATATGTTACCTATGAATACCTGCCTGTCAGTACTATATTTCATTGGTCTTCAGAAGAAACAAACCTTCCAAGTAATCTGTAAAATAAACAAATACATTCCTGAGTTTGTATTACCATTTGTCTCATAGGAATGGACGTGAACAGTGTGAGATAAAACATTCATAGAGTGAGATCTTAACAACATTTATTGATAGAATTTTCATCCACTGTAATATATGGACAGAATTTCCATCTGATATATCCATATAGTAGAAGATTCAAATTCTACAGGGAGGTCCTGGTGAAATCATAAACATCATGATTTATTATACTTGTGCAAAGTTATTGGTTGTGTGTTTGGAATGAATTCATGTGAGGCATTTTCTTTTTACAATCAGTGTTCCAAAATGTATGTTCATATTTTCTTTCAAGGCTGAGCTGTTGTTTGAATAGATGTGATGTGATATTTAAGAATTAACAAATGAGTTGCAAAAGGACCAACTGAGGAGGAATCAGAGGCCCACAAATAAGGCTAGCCAGTCAATCTAGCTGGTTATTACTGCTTGAGAAGTGCTCTGGACTGAGATATTTTTGACATTATAAGACAAAAATGAAAGATGATAGATGTTTGAATTTTCTTTATTGCCAGTGCCATTTCAGTTCATCTGGACAGAGTTTTGTCAGAGAAAAGTGGGAGCTGCTGATTGTCAGCACCTCTGAAAACCAGGCACGAAGTTTCTTGAGCTGGGAAACCAGAAACTGAAGCACATTAAACAAATGAAGACTTAATGTTTGTGAAGTTCTTTGAGCATTTCTGATGGAAGATATATACAATCCTGGAGCCTCAAAATTCTGCCAGTCATGTAGGAAACATTCTACCTTGCAAACTAAATTTCACTGAATAACAATGTATTCCTGTTAAAAAGACCCTTCCTTCAGAATACGTGAAATTTTAAGGCTCCAGGACTATTAAGTATCAGTGGTATGTCATATACTGCATAGTGGCTTCTCAATATATTGAGGGTAAGTCTACACTACCGTGCTACATCGGCACAGCTGCACCAATGCAGCTCCTCTGCTGTGGCACATCTGGTGAAGATATCCTATGCTGACAGGAGAGCGCTTTCATGTTGGCATAATTATTCCACCTCTGTGAGAGGTGGCAGACATAGTATGATACTTTGTAAGTTGATGTACGTTGCACAAGGGAGATATTGTTTTCACACCCCTGAGCAATGTACATAAGCAGTAGTTTAGACCAGCTCTCTGTCCAATGCATTTGTCATCATTCCGTGTTTTCATTTGACGTCTCATTCATGCTTGTTTTTGGCTGGGTCTATAGTGAATTCGAGCCTGAGGGCCTCGTGGTCTTACAGGCTGATGACAAAGATAACAGTGCATTTGAAGCTGAACGTCAAACATCTTCAATGTGAGTGTTGCTGCAGCTGCTCTGCATGGAACACCTCTTGCATAGTTCTGGGCTTTTTCATTACCTCTTGGTGTCTAGAACACATGCAGGGGGTGTGATTGACTCCTTAGAGTGATGCATTTAGGTGGAAGAAATGTATTTTATTTCAATGCTTTGATTCTGGATTGATTACTCTGTTGTAATCAAAGACATGGAAGCACTCTGAGTTATCCTTCCTGAGGTACACTACACTTGGTCAGTTTTACGATTTTTTTGTTATTAGCATTCGCCCTATTGTTTTCTTTGTTTCATAGCTGGGAACTGGAGAATGCATACAGATGGGAAAAAACAGTCTATCCTAAATCACACCATCCTAGTCCCCAACACGCAACCCTCTAACGCGCTCTATGTTTAAATCTGTGTTCATCTTCTTTTGGACCTGATATTATGCTAGTCACTTTCTTTGTCATCTATATTTTAACCATGTTGGGAAAGATCTTGGCCCCAGCTCTGGATATATTGACAGTGGGCAGGAGCAAAGAACTACACTTCATTCTCCCACTCAGTTCTTGCCATACCAGAGATTAGGCCTTTTGTTTCTTCACTCCTGGAAAATCCCTCAAAGCTGACTCTGAAATTCCAGCCATTCAGCCTCTTGAGAGGATATCCTGCTTTGCTGACTATTCATCTGTATGGTTATGTTTCTTTCTGGACATGCAGAGAAGTACCCTATATAATTGAGTGTCACATTTGATTAAGGGTTTTTTAAAAGCTAACTTTGATATAGTGTATAAGTCTTAGAATGCCTTGAAGTACTTAGAAGCATAGCTAACCACTCTGATTCATTATTTGCATTGGCTGCATCCTGTTTCCCAAGCTACAAGCATTAAAGCATCAAAATAATATTTAGGCACCACAAATCTGTTAGTCTCTGACTTAATTATTTTTTAAAAACTTGTGAAAGCAACATAACAGCGTTAGGGCGAGAGTAAAGGCATATGGTTTATCAGTTTGATCAAGGCAGAATATTTGCCTATTGGGACCAGAAGTTTGGGTATTAATGAAAATGAGCCTGACCCTCAGAACTCTGGACCATGTTTTTGCCACACCCGGCTACTACTTAGGAGTACCATTTTCCCATTCCATTTCAGGATCTCTATGCAGAGAAGACATTTTGGACTATTATTTCAAATAGTCATTTTGTGGGCTAGTCATTGTGCCTGGGAAGTAGGAATATTGTTTTCTAAAGGGCATATCTTGGCCTCAGAACTAAACAACACAAAATTATGCTCAGAAATGTGATAGAGACCTCCCTTTTTTTTTTAAATAGAAATATGGTTCCTATGGAATCTTAGTAAGTTTTTTATTCATGTTGTATCTGAGTTTAGTCACAGAGTTGGTGGAAACATGGGGAAAAAAATTGCAAAAATGTCTTCAAAATATTGTTGTTGTTTTTTCCTAAAAATATTGCGATTTCAATACATATTGTTCCAATTCTGAAAAATTTCAGCAAGCGTCAAGCTCTCATCCACTCCTCATGGGGGCATGTTTGGTGTGTGTCTACAGCCCCACCTCCACTGCCCATACGAAAAAGTATTGGAGCCTTGTCTTAACTAAGGGCATGTTACATCTACAACAGTATATCAAAAGCCAACTGAGTCCTCTACCCATAGTGAAATTGTCAGCATGTGACCTCTGCAGGCATAACATTTCCAGCCGCCACAGCCTGGTGATTCGGCCTATAGAAATTACAGGAGGAAAAGGCCCAATTGTTCACCTGGGATCAGATGTAGTGCCTATTTAAGTCAACGGAAAGACTCCCCTTCAGTGAGCATTGGATTTGACCCCTGGTATATCCCCGAGCAAATGCAGAATTGTTATTTACAGTGTATTTTGCAGGGCTCTATCCAAGGTCACCCAGAGAATTCATGGGGCCTGGTACAAAGCAATTTCAGGGGCCCCTTCCATAAAAAAAGTTGCAATACTATAGAACAGGGATCAGCAACCTTTCAGAAACGGTGTGCCGAGTCTTCGTTTATTCACTCTAATTTAAGGTTTTGTGTGCCAGTAATACATTTTAACGTTTTTAGAAGGTCTCTTTCTGTAAGTCTATAATATATAACTAAACTATTGTATATAAAGTAAATAAGGTTTTTTTAAATATTTAAGAAGCTTCATTTAAAATTAAGTTAAAATGCAGAGCCCGCTGGACTGGTGGCCAGGACCTGGGCAGTGTGAGTGCCACTGAAAATGAGCTTGAGTGCCACCTTCGGCACGCGTGCCATAGGTTGCCTACTCCTGCTATAGAATACTATATTCTCATAGGGTCCCCTGCGAGGCCCAGGACAAATTGTAGACTATAATTTGGCATTTGAGAAGTGAAAGGGATGGTAGCCCTAAGGGAAAAGATAACAGCTTGGCTCTTTGTGTTAAATAGCTGTCTGCAAGCCTCAAACTGCTGAATGAGCTTTAGGGTAGGGAAGGCTGTGCCTCCCAAACAGCCTGCCCCTGCCCCCATTTGACCCCCACCCACTTCCTGCCCCACAACTGCCCCCCTCAGAATCCCCAACCCATCCTGCTCCTTGTCCCCTGAACATCCCCCTAGGTCCCTCCCAACTACCACCCCACTGCCATGAACCCTCCCTGCTCCCTATCTCCTGACCCCTATCCACCCCCCCGAGTCCTGACAGACCCCCAGAACGCCCACAATCCAACCATCCCCTGACATCCCCCCCAACCTCTGCCCCCTCCCTGTCCCCTGACTGCCTCTTATCCAGCCCCCGCCCTGGCCCTGGTCCCGGCCCCCTTACCATGCTGGTTTCCCCTGCCTCTCCCCTCTCCCGGAGCCTCAGCATGCCGCGTCCAGGAGCAGCCCTGGACAGTGCTGCTGCAGCGTGGCTCCAGCGGGACCTGAGCTCGCAGCCCCACCCCCTTATTACGTGGATCTGAGCAGGAGGAGCTCAAGCCCTGTCCGAGCCACACCACTTTAGCTCTGTCCAGAGCAGCGTCTGGACGCAGCGCGCTGAGGCGTCGTGGGATGGGGCGAGCCTCTGACATTCTCGTGGGGACCCCTGCAGGGCCTCGGGCAAATTGCCTCACTTGCCCCCCCGCCCCTGGGCGGCCCTGGCTGTATCTATTTTAGTTATAAAATATCCCCAGGTATGAGGCTTCAATCGCTTTCCTTGGAGACGCTTCCAAATTCGCTTCACCATTAGGAAAACTTCACTGGTATTCAGCCTAATTTTTTTCCCTTACATTTACTTCCTTGCTTCTGCTGATAGTTACACGGTACATATGTCACATGATTCTGATGTTGGCTTTACACTGGAATAACTTCATTGACTTCAGTGGAGCCACTTGGGAGATCAGAATCAGTCCCACATAGTATATTGTGTTTTTTTTTTTAGACTATATTCTTCTTGGTTATTTATGGACTCCATTCCCCAAATCGCTGCAGGCTCCAGGTTCCTCAGAGTACTCCTTTGCAGAGTGTTCCTCTTCCCTTTCTTTCTGCCCCATTCAGATGGTTTGGCACATATTTTGCTTTTGTTTACCACATCAAACAAGTTGTTCAGAGTCATCTGTTTTGTGTCAGCAGGTAAGATTTACCGCAATGGCAAGGAAATAAGTCTTCCAAAAAGAGAAATTTATGGTGGCAGTAAAGCAGAAAAGACAAGAGTATCCAAATTCTGTTTTCATTTGCAATGCTGTAAATTGAGCGAAGCTGCCTGAGGCCAATGCAGTTACTCTGATTTACACCAGTGTAATTGAGGGCAGACTTTGGTTTTAAGATGAGAAAAGATGAGACTATATGTTTAAGGGCAAGCAAGTGGAGAACTTGTAGGTCTTTTTCATCATGTTGGCAACCATTTTCCAAAGTAAATGTACCACTGTTTTATATGTGGTTCAAAACAAATAAGGGACAAAATCTGTTCTGTTAGTGTGGTTTAATTGAGAGCTAAAGCCATCTTTTATATACCCATTACAAATACTTAACTAAAATTATACTGTGTGTGTGAGGGGGCACTTTTACAGACATGCATTTGCTGCAGGCATCTTTCTGTTACCTAGACTCTTGACATTTACTTTAGGCCTTACACTCACAATTTTGCCTCTACTAAACCCCTTTCTATTTCCATTATGCAGTGAGCTCAATAAAGTTTGGAAACCCTTTAATCCTATTAAAATATGACATTTAGAATGATTCAAGGGTGGAACCTTGTGAACTTTTTCTTTCCTACTCAGAATTTACTAGTCTAAATCTATGGGCCTATCATAGCATTTTATTTTTAAAATAATAGACTTCTTACCAAAGAATTTTTTGTGTGACGCTAGCTTTTTTCCCAGCCATGCCAATAGGGAGTCAAAGAAGACAATAAAGAGTAGCAAGATCTTGCATGATAGTTGAGTTTTCATTTTACACTCTTAAGAATCTTGTGTGCAGTGGTCACATGAGCATTAATAGACAAGTCAAGTGGCTGTGTTTCAGTTTATGTTTTCATACTGAAGAGCTGAAGGCATATAGTTTGATGTGCAGCTGCGTGGTAATGATTCTTCTTGAAGTAAAATGACATAAGATTATATATGGAGGTGGACGGGATGTTCTTTTCATTTTATTTCATTAGCCACTGGTGTGGACAAAAAGGGTGAAGAAATGAAGTTGTAAGAATAGTGGTCCTCAGAAAAGAGTGTTGCATGGAATGGCAACTGCTCATAATATCAAGCCCTTGTTAGTGTCTGACAACAGTACCTTTAGCAGTAGAAATAGTTCTGTTAGGGCCCTGCTATTTTAGCCTGGTAACGGATTCCGTTTGTTATGTCCCTCATGCATTCAGCAGGCGGTAACAGGAGCAGATGAAATGAAGGATGAAGCAGTGCAGATTTGAAAGGACAGCTGATGAAACGGGGAAGCTAGAAAAAAAATGGGTAGTTAGACAATTTTAAGGAGAGTCTTAGAGTGATCTGGAGGAAGCTAAGGAAATACAGTGGATGAGGGGATATAAGAAACTGATCAACAACAGTTTTTGCTCCCAACCTAAACCATGGGTATGTCTGCGCTACGAGATTATTCCGATTTTACATGAACCGGTTTTGTAAAACAGATTGTATAAAGTCGAGTGCACGTGACCACACTAAGCACATTAATTCGGCGGTGCGTCCATGTACCGAGGCTAGCATCGATTTCTGGAGCGTTGCGCTGTGGGTAGTTATCCCATAGTTCCCGCAGTCTCTCCCGCCCATTGGAAATCTGGGTTGGGAGCATGATGGGGCAAAAACAGTGTCGCAGATGATTCTGGGTAAATGTCATCACTCAATCCTTCCTCCGTGAAAGCAATGGCAGACAATCATTTCACGTCCTTTTTCCCTCGATTGCCCTGGCAGACGTCATAGCATGGCAGCCATGGAGCCTGTTTTGCCTTTTGTCACTGTCACCATATGTGTACTGGATGCTGCTGACAGAGGCGATACTGCTGCTCTACACAGCAGCATTCATTTGCCTTTGCAAGATAGCAGAGATAGTTACCATCCCTATTGTACTGTCTGCCATTGTAAATTGGCGATGAGATGACGGTTTTCAATCATTTTGTACCGTTTGCAATTGGAAATTGGTGATGACGATTATCAAGCATTTTGTACCGTCAGCTGCTGTCATGGTGCTCCTGACTGGCCTCGCTGAGGTCGGCCGGGGGCACATGGACAAAAATGGGAATGACTCTCCAGGTCATTCCCTTCTTTATGTTTTGTCTAAAAATAGAGTCAGTCCTGCCTAGAATATGGGGCAAGTCTACTAAAGAGCCAGAGAGCACAGCTGCTCTGGGTCAGAGCCCCAGAGATCCCGCAGAAATGATGAGCTGCATGCCATTCTAGGGGGTGCCTCCGCAACAACCCCACCCATTGCTTCCCTCCTCCCACTCCCCTCCTGGGCTGCCGTGGCAGTGTCCTCCCATTTGTGTGATGAAGTAATAAAGAATGCAAGAATAAGAAACACTGACTTTTTAGCGAGATAAAGTGAGAGGAGGCAGCCTCCAGCTGCTATGATAGTCCTGGCAGGGCACTGAAGAGGGGAGGAGAGAGGAACGCAGCCTCCCACTGCCATGATAGTCCAGGGAGTACAGAATCTTTTCTTTAGACACGAAAGGGGGGAGGGGGCTGATGGAGCTCAGGCTCCAGCTGCTATGATGAGGACGGTTACCCAGCATTTTGTACCATCTGCCACCAGGGAAGAGAGGGGAGAGGATGCTGCTGTTTAGCACTGCAGCGCCCCGTCTACCAGCAGCATCCAGTAGACATACGGTGACATTGAAAAGTGGCGAGAAATTATTTTTTTCCTTTTTCTTTGAGGGGGGGTGGGGGGGTAAATTGACAACGTATTTCCTGAACTACTGGCGACAATATTTTTGACCCTTCAGGCATTGAGAGCTCAGCTAAGAATGCAAATGCTTTTCGGGGACTGTGGGATAGCTGGAGTCCTCAGTCCCCCTTCCCTCCTTCCATAAGAGTCCATTTGATTCTTTGGCTTTCCGTTACGCTTGTCACGCAGCACTGTGCTGAGTCCCTGCTCTGGCCTCTGTCTATCGTAGCCTGGAGATTTTTTCAAATGCTTTGGCATTTCGTCTTCTGGAATGGAGCTCTGATAGAACAGATTTGTCTCTCCATACAGCGATGAGATCCAGTATCTCCTGTTCAGTCCATGCTGGAGCTCTTTTGGATTTGGGACTACATCGCCACCCGTGCTGATTAGAACTCCACGCTGGGCAAACAGGAAATGAAATTCAAAGTTCGTGGGGCTTTTCCTGTTTACCTGGCCAGTGCATCCGAGTTCAGATTGCTTTCCAGAGCAGTCACAGTGGTGCGCTGTGGGATACCGCCCGGAGGCCAATACCGTCGATTTGCGGCCACACTAACCCTAATCCGACATGGCAATACCGATTTCAGCGCTACTCCTCTCGTCAGAGAGGAGTACAGAAACCGGTTTAAAGAGCCCTTTATATCGATATTGAGGGCCTCGTTGTGTGGAAGGGTGCAGGGTTAAATCGGTTTAACGCTGCTAAATTCGGTTTAAACATGTAGTGTAGACCAGGCCCATATGTATTAGAATCTATTTATTTACATGGCTCTTGCACTATTAAAATTTGGATGTTTAAAGCTCTGCCACTGACGTTGAGCAACTTGTACAGACCCTCTGTACATCAGTGTTATCATCTTCATCATCACTCCAATAACTGCATTGTGGCATCATCACTGATGAGCAATCAACCAATTGTCTCCACCTCGATTGTGTGTCAGTGCTCGAGTCTCCGCAAAGTCCATTCCTGTCCATTCTTTTATACATCAATGTACCCTTTTCATAAGAGGTGTGTAACAATGTGAATTGTTTTGGGTTCATTGGGCAAAAGTATGATATATAAGTATTATATAGGTGTAAAGTGGTATTTATCATATTGTATAGAAAAGAAAATAACAGGAAGTTAAAACGCAAAGAGCACTGTAACATATGAATAGAGAAAGGAAACATATTTCCCCTTTCAACATTCATTACCCTCTTTCTCATTTTCCAAACTTTAATATAAGCCATGGTAAAAGGCCATATCACAGAAATGGCAGGACTTTTTACCTATTAATTAGACATATTAATTTTCCATTTGATCGCTAATACGAGTAAAATCCTTTCTACACAGTGGGCCAAATTCTTGCTAATGTATGCCTTAGGCAACCTGTCATAAACAGATAAGTAAGAGTTAATAGAATAGAAGTACTTCTTAACTCTTTTTCCTGTAAAGGGTTAACAAGATCAGTGAGCCTGGCTGTCACCTGACCAGAGGACCAGTCAGGGGACAGGATACTTTCAAATCTTGAGGGAGAGAAGTTTTTGTGTGTGCTGTTAGATTTTGGTGGTTGTTCTCTCTGGGTTCTGAGAGTGACCAGATGTGCAGCCAGGTTTCTCTCCAATCTCCCTGATACAGGTTCTTATAGATTTAAAATAGTAAGTACTAGGTGATAAGGCGAGTTAGGCTTATGTTTGTTTTCTTTATTTGCAAATGTGTATTTGGCTGGAAGGAGTTCAGATTTGTATTTTGCTGAAAGGATTTTAATTTGTACTTGTATACTTAGGCTGGGAGGGTATTCCCAGTGTCTGTAGCTGAAAGACCTTGTAACATATTCCATCTTAAATTTACAAAGATAATTTTTACTGTTTTTCTTTCTTTAATTAAAAGCTTTTCTTGTTTAAGAACCTGATTGTTTTTTTATTCTGGTGAGATCCCAGGGGACTGGGTCTGGATACACCAGGGAATTGGTGGGGAGAAAGGAGGGAAGGGGGAGAGAAAGGTTAATTTTCTCTCTGTGTTAGGATTACTTTCTCTCTCAGGGAGATTCTGGAAGGGGGAGAGAGAAGAAGGGGAGAAAGTGAATTTTCCTCTCTGTTTTAAGATTCAAGGAGTTTGAATCACAGTGATCTTCCAGGGTAACCCAGGGAGGGAAGTCTGGGAGAGGCAACAGTGAGGGAAAGGGTTTACTTTCCTTGTGTTAAGTTCCAGAGGGCCTGGGTCTTGGGGGTCCCCGGGCAAGGTTTTGGGGGGACCAGAGTGTACCAGGCACTGGAATTCCTGATTGGTGGCAGCGCTACAAGTACTAAGCTGGTAATTGAGCTTAGAGGAATTCATGCTGGTACCCCATCTTTTGGACGCTAAGGTTCAGAGTGGGGAGTTATACCATGACACAACCCATTATCAGTAAGATTGCATGTGGTGTAAATCCGCAGACTACTAATTTTATTCAGTAAAACCATTTTATTGAAAATACTTGCTGGACATGTGGCTTGCTTTGTTAGCTTTTGTTTTCTAAGGGGGGAAAAAAACCAACAGTGTAAATAACCTTTTCCTCCAGAGTCATAATTTGATTAATTTGAAATGTTGGCAAGTCTCCTTTTTGCTGTTTAGCCTTACATATAAGACTAATTAAACCTCTTTTGTCCATGAAAGGAAAGACTATATTGGAATGCTCTTAAAAGGAAGAAAAGGGAAGCCTTTTATGACCAGAGGTGCTTCAGAGCATTTGTTTGTTTTATAAGGGCTGAGGCAGTTAACTAAGAACTGCACTGTTTAACCTAGGAAAGTGGAATTTGAGCCATAAATTTATGACAGCAGCAAGCAATCCTGGAAGGAAATAAAATTGATATCCACTATGACTTGTAAAGTCCTCTCCTTGATGGAACATTTTTCATTTTCTATTTATTCACCTGTAAGGAGTTCAGGAAAGCTGCTTTCCAAGTGCTCTGTGAGAGGGAAAACAGATTTGATATTTGAATGGAAAAAAATCTGAAAGTGAAGTACCTTGAAATCAACCCTAATGTTTCATTTAAAAAATAACTTTTGGAGGGATAGCGTCCATAGTCATATTATCTCACGTCACTGAGCTTGGCCAGTGATGTGCAGTGGATATTTAAATAGGTAATTTGAAGAAACGAAAATGAAAAGGACTTGTATGCTGATGCCTTAATTTTTAAATATCGGCTTTCCCTCCTAAGCAGTAAGCAGTGCACAAAGGAATTTGCCTACCTGATGGTTTCGGAGAAGTGGGAGTACAGTGTCCAGTAACTTAACTAGGATTGCCCAACCTTACCATTTTGTGGACCACTTCATAAGAGAGAGATTCTCTCATGACCCCACCTTCCCTCCCAACATTTCAGTGTCCCCGCTACGTGGTTCTCAAAATACTTAATTATGCAAATTATCTAGGAAGGACTCATAGGCCACTGGTCCCTAGACCCACCTTGCAAGAATCACTGCCTTAGGGCCTGATCCAGTGCCTATTAAAGTGAGAGGGAAAACAGGCTGATTTTAAACTCTGTTGACTGTAATGACAGTTGAATCAGGCCCTAAAAGAACAGGAATCAATTACTGAACAGAGGTCTTTGATACACTAATATCTCATTCAGTAGAACTTGCATAAATGCTCGTGCAAACCAAATGATTTTTGGTGAAAAGAACTCAAAGTAAACATTACAAAAACATCCTTTGCTAGTTCCTCTCTGTTCTGCGCCAGATTCTGCTGCTCAACCACAATGAGCAATATCTTACCTTACTCCATGAAGGTAAGGTATTGCTCATTGATACTAAGGACAGCAAAATCTGGTCTTACATTGAAAATTCTTTCTCTGTTAGAAATATCCCCCCAGCTACTTTCTTCAAATTCCCTATTAGCCATTTCTTTCTGTTGGAAAATAATTAAGAATTTGAGACTTGCCTGTGTTTCAAGCTGCATGTTGGAACACTGAGAGGTTGAGACACTAAAAATAATGCTTGTTGAAATACTTAACTCTGTACTGTAGGGAGCAATCTTGTGCTGAGTAGGGGTTGGACTAGATAATATAAAGAGTTTTTCTTCATTTCTGGGTTCTCATATTCTGTGACATTAGCATACCCTAGTGTCATGCTTTCAACTCTTGCAGAAGGATCAGAGTCACAAATTTCAGAATTTTCAAACACCTTGTTTTTGAAAGCCTTAATCCAGATCTGTTGTCTTCTGGTTGTACTGATATTCCTTATCATCCTTGTTATTTAATAGTTGCAGCATCCTTTTCCCTTATTCTCAGAGACTGCTCCAACTACATTGTAGGGTGCACAGATATTAGATTGAGACTCCAGTAATGAATAACTACGACTTGGATTTAAGCAAAAAAGAATCATGTAAAGAAAACATTGAGATTCTTCTGTGTCTGTGTGTGAGAGTTATTTTTTTAGTTAGCACCTTATTGATTTTGCTTTTTCCTTTCAAATAAACTTGTAGGTTGACCTTTCAGTTGTTAGTTTTTTTCTTCAGTCTCTGTTTTTAAAGCTTATGTTTCATTAACTTGAGGAAGCTATTCAATGTCAGCGGCAGGAACAATCTGATAGATTCAAGTTTGATTTTATTTTTAAATTAAAAGAAAGGATAAAGGATTATCTATTACTTTTAAAGCTTTGATTACATTGCTTTTCAATTCCCCTTGTATATTCCGTGTCCATAAACTGCACTTCATAATCTTGCTAAACCTACATGTACTTTAGAGGGGCTATAAATATTTCCCTCTCTAACTTTGGGTTCTTGCCATAGAAATAACCAAACAACAGCTTCACCCTATTAGATATCTGTTAGTTCTTTTGGCCAATGATAATCTTTTAAAAGTATTTGCCCCCTTTGGTGGATAAGAGAAAGCAATTTTAAAGGTGAAATTTAATGTATCCATTGCTCCAGAATTTGTTTTTTACAGTTTTAAAGCACTAATTGCAAAATTCTGATTTGTGATTGATATAATGGAAACTTAGTAAGCCAGTGGTGGCCTTAATGTTGGTCAAACATGCCAGTCCATACAGTGCTAGCAGTAAGTTCTGTAGAGATAAATATTTGCTTTGTGTGAAACTTGATAAAGTTACTAGGCCACTGCTGAAAACCTTGGCAGGTTTTGGAGCTTAATTTCATTGAATAGTTTCCACTGAATCATTTTTCTTAATCTAATTATACTGTTGCATTGGCACAAAATCTACATATATATGTACAGACAGAGGGGAAAAGAAAGGAAGTATTGCCAAGTTACCCCTTCTCCTATTCACACAAAAATAAACATATACTTAGTAAGAAAGGCCCCATTAGAGCTGCCAGGTATATTAAGAAATCTCTTGGCTCTTCCCACTTGATCTGAATCCTCTGTCTGTTTGCCTCCACCATATTTTATTATATAAATGGCATTCCCTGTCTTTGTTTAGCTGTTTTCCAGTTTTAACAAATATTTTGGAGCACATTTTCCATTTTTACAGCATTCCTTAAACAAAGAATCTGCAGAAGATGTTATATTTCAACTATTATATTAGCTATGTATATGTAGAAGATCTATTTTCTATCCATATTGAAAGTCAGCTGGCACTGGAACTATTTGCTGACTTTAGAAATGAAAAATACTGTTGATTCAGCAGGTATTTTAAGAATAAGATTGTCAGTCATCTCAGGCATGAATCAGACCCACTTTCATAACAACTATACTCTAGAGGTCAAATTCTGGAGCTACATGTTCAGTTGCTGATTAAGAGTGTTTCCTAGTTATGGACCCTGGATCTGTATCTATCCTTAATATGTTATTTCAGCTATTTCCACTGTGCAAATTCCACAGTAGCTGGCATAGTCCAATTTGGCTCCATAGTCACAGAAGCCAATAAATATTTCCCTCCTCCCTTTTCCCCCACTGTCCCCAGCATCTTCATAACAGACATGAGGACAACCAACCCCTTGGTCTGATTCTTCCCAGCCCAACTGCCATATGTGTCCCATCCTGCTAGGGCTGGTATCAGCAGAGTCACTGAGCCTTTCTAATGAACAGATGAGGGCCAGATTCCTTCTGGGTTGTTGGCATTGGGAGAGAGAGTACATGAGAAGGGTCACCATGGCCTGAGAAGTCGTCCAGCTGGCTGGCATCTCTAAAATGAAGCCATCATCTAAGAAGCATAGTTTGGACCCATCAGTCCATTGCACCATCACTGGATAGCTAGGGAGAAAGGAGGAGAGAGCTACTCACTCAAGCTATCAACTTTCCACCATCCAATCCACCCACTGCCACAAAAAAATTCCATCCCCCCAAAAAATTAGGAACCCTGATCTCATCTTGTCCTGTATATTGGAGCCTTACAGATCTTATTGTGTCCCTAGGATGGAGTAGGTAGGAGGAGAGACACAAATAGGATTAATGTAAGGCAGCTTTAAGAGTGGGGGAGTGGGAGAACTCATTTACATGACTTCCTGTGCCTCAGCCAAGGCACTCAGCACCTCCTGCTTGTGGAGCAGCTTCAATTCACTTCTGCCTTCCTCCCCCGAACCCCACCACCACCACTTTCCCACTGAGCCTGCTATCCCCAGGATCAATTGGGCTGATATGTAGACACTTTACTAGCCTCTCTGGGGCTAACTGAGAAGCCAAAAGATCCATGTAGAGGACATGGAGACCATGTGCCTATGCTCACTCCTAAGTGTCCACTCAGTAGTGAATTTAATTTCCTTGTTTATTGTCCTCATTTTGGTTATACATAATCAAAAGTGCTTGTTCTAGAAAAATAGGCTGATTTCCTACAAAATGTGCAACTTTGAAAAAATTAACTGCATACATGTTAATGGCCAATTGTAAACCATAAAACCAAGAGTGCCACAGGAATGCTCCATGTGTAGATCACTTGAAACATGTGATACTTTGAAACAATGCACAAATGTCTGAGTTGCTGGCTATTTGGTGGCCAGAGGCTATGCTGCAAATGGGTCCCTAGGTTCACAACCTGATTTGGGGCAGGCAGTGATTAATATAGGCTCCCAACTAGTTATCTGATTTTGAATATCCTGCCCCGAAATCATGCAAGCAGTAACACGTAGAAGACATACTGGGTTTTTTTAATCCCAAAAGTGAGGTCAGTGCTTGTTAAAGATGTCAGATGACTAGCACAGGAAATTGAAGTATTTTATGTGTACACACCAGAGGTAGAGCAAGAGCAGAGGAAACATAAGAACTTCATATGACTCTTAGTATTCCTGAACTCTGGCTTGAAGGGCCCACCACTAAGGGAGTGTGGGTGTGTAAATCTCACTCAGGCCCATCCAGGCCCTGGCCTCGCTCCTGAGACTGCCAAAAAGATGCTGATTGTACTGGTGGTTTTGGAGATATGACTGCCTGTCCACTAGGAACTGAGCTAAGATCATGAACTCATAGACAGCTATATAGCTGTTATGTGCTAATGATTTTTAGGGTTTTTTTAACTTGGGATCTATTACAGAAGTGGCATAGAAGTGAAAGTTGCTCCTGTCATAAACAGATAGCTAAGGGTTAATGTTCTTTTACCTGTAAAGGGTTAACAAAGGGAACCAAACACCTGACCAGAGGACCAATCAGAAAACAAGACTTTTTCAAATCTGGGTGGAGGGAAGTTCGGGTGTGAGTTCTTTGTCTTGGTTCGGTGACCCTCTCAGCCCTGAGAGTGATCTCTCTATCTCCAAGTTTTCTAATCTTCTATTTCCAAGATGTAAGTACAAGGATAGTAAGACAATAGGTTTATATTGTTTTTTTGTATTTACATGTGTGTAGTTACTGGAATGTGTTAAATTGTATTCTTTTTGGATAAGGCTGTTTATTCATTTTTTCTTTTAAGCAGTTGACCCTGTATATTGTCACCTTGATACAGAGACCATTTTTATGTCTTTTTCTTTCTTTTTATATAAAGCTTTCTTTTTAAGACCTGTTGGATTTTTTTTTTAGTGGGGGCTCAAGGGGATTGAGTCTGCAGCTCACCAGGGAATTGGTGGGAGGAAGAAGACAGGGGGAAAGGGAAAATCTCTTTGTGTTAGATTTACTAAGCCTGACTTTGCATACCCTCTGGGTGAGGGGAGAGAGAGATTTGATCTCTCGGTACTTGTGTTTCAAGGACTTGAAGCAGGGAGTATCCTAGGGTCCCCAGGGCGGGGAAATCTGGGAGGAGGTAAAGAGGGGGAAGGGAAGTGGGTTATTTCCCTTTGTGGTGAGACTCAGGGCATCTGAGTCTTGGGGGTTCCCCAGGGAAGGTTTTGGGGAGACCAGAGTGAGCCAGACACTGGAATTTTTCTGGCTGGTGGCAGCAATATCAGATCCAAGCTGGTAATTAAGTTTGGAGGTTTCATGCTAGCTTCTCATGTTCTGAACTCTAAGGTTCAGATCTGAGTAGGACAGTTATGACAGCTCCCTATCCTATTACTGTGATTCTTGAAACAATCTAATCCTCCAGATGTGTGGATATTATGTACAACTTTCCTGCACATTGTATATATGTGTTGTGAGACCAAAGACCAAGTTCATATACCCATATGAGAAGCATGGATGTCTTGTATGACTACACTTTTATGTGTCCCTGCTTAAAACACATGTTTAAATTAGGACTGTCAAGCGATTAAAGAAATTAATCGTGATTAATTGTGTGATTAAAATAATCGTAATTACTCGTGTTTAATCGTGCTGTTAAACAATAATAGAATACCATGTATTTAAATATTTTGGATGTTTTCCACATGTTCAAATAGATTGATTTCAATTTCAATACAATACAGAGTGTACAGTGCTCACTTTGTTTATTTTTATTACAAAAATTTGCCCTATAAAAAAAAAATAGTATTTTTCCATTCACTTAATACAAGTACTGTAGTTCAATCTCTTTATCATGAAAGTTGATCTTACAAATGTTGAATTATACACAAAAAATATCTGCATGCATTCAAATATGAAACAATGTCAAACTATAGAGCCTACAAGTCCACTCAGTCCTACTTCTTGTTCAGCCAATTGCTCAGACAAACAAGTTTGTTTACATGTGCAGGAGAGAATGCTGCCCGCTTCTTGTTTACAGTGTCATCTGAAAGTGAGAACAGGCATTCTCATGGCACTCTTGTAGTCGGTGTTGTAAGATATTTATGTGCCAGATACACTAAAGATTCATATGTCCCTGCATGTTCATTTTCATCATCTTAGTCAGATGCCACCAGAAAAAAGTTGATTTTCTTTTTTGGTGGTTCGGATTCTGTAGATTCTGCATCAGAGTATTGCTCTTTTAAGACTTGTGAAAGCATGAGACACACCTCATCCCTCTCAGATTTTGGAAGGCACTTCAGATTCTTAAACCTTGGGTTGAGTGCTGTAGCTATCTTTAGAAAACTCACATTAGTACCTTCTTTGCGTTTTGTCAAATCTGCAGTGAAAGTGTTCTTAAAATGAACAACATGCTGGGTCATCACCCGAGACTGCTATAACATGAAATATATGGAAAAAGGTGGGTAAGACACAGAGCAGGAGACATACAATTCTTCCCCAAGGATTCAGTCACAAATTTAATTAGCACATTATTTTTTTAATGAGCGTCATCAGCATGGAAGCATGTCCTCTGGAATGGTGGCCAAAACATGAAGGGGCATACGAATGTTTAGCATATCTGGCATGTAAATACCTTGCAATGCCAGCTGCAAAAGTGCCATGAGACCACCTGGTCTCACTTTCAGGAGACATCATAAATAAGAAGCAGATAGCATGATCTCCCATAAATGTAAACAAATTTGTTTATCTTAGTGATTGGCTCAATGAGTGGGCTAGTAGGCTCTAAAGTTTTGCATTGTTTTGTTTTTGAGTGCAGTTATGTAACAAAAAAAAACTACATTTGTAAGTTGCACTTTCACAATAAAGAGATTGCACTACTGTACTTGTATGCAGTTAATTGAAAAATACTATTTTTTATCATTTTTACAGTTCAAATATTTGTAATAAAAATAATATAAAGTGAGCACTGTACACTTTGTATTCTGTGTCTTAACTGAAATCAATATATTTGAAAATGTAGAAAAACATCCAAAATATTTAATAATTTTCAATTAATATTCTATTGTTTAACAGTACGATTAAAACTGTGATTAATTGTGATACATTTTTTAATTGCAATTATTTTTTGTTAATCGTGTGAGTTAATTGTGATTAATTGACATTCCTAATTTAAATGAATCAACACTCATGATAAGTGCCTGATTGATAGCACAGAAAATGAGGTATTACAGTCTGTGTTTTAGCACGTTTTTGTTACTGTTAACCTGCTAAACTTTGTGGTGATCTAGGTGATTTTATTGTAATTCTCCAGGATGCTTAGTTGTTGGCTTTTCCTGGAGAGAAACTGCCCTTTCAGGCTAAGTGAAGTGCAGAAGTTTTGTAAGGAACTGTTATTCAAGTGACACCAACTTATAAAGGCCAGCTTACTTTGCCTGCACTCTTCTAAATATGGAGTTAATTCCAGTCCTATAGTTAACCCTTCTACTCTGGGAATCCAATTTTCCCAGTGACTGACAAAGACAAATGAAACAACCAAAACTATGGAGTGCTCCACATCGCTTGTTCATAACTCGATGAGGATGATGATTGTATATTTCATTTCACACAAGATACATACAAAAATTCCAAGATTTTCAAAACTGTGTCACTAAAATTAGGTTCCTAAATCCATATTTACGTCCCAGTCCTGTAACTGACTCCACACAGATTCCAGAGTCCATATGAAATCAGCAGTAGGTACGTGGCCTTATGCACCTAATTATGTGTCCTGTATTTCATATATGGAGCAGCCAGCAGCTCCGAGATATACTGAATCAGAGTGCAGTCTTACCCCAGTGAAGTCAATGGGAGTTCTGCCATTTATTTCTGTGCAGCAGAATTTCACCCTGTTTGGCTAGAAATAAATTTGGGAACCCAGTTTTGAAAATCTTGACCAAAATCTGTAAAATCAATGCATGAAGTATAAAGCTGGTACTTATCATACTGATTTATCTTAGCATATATTTTGTTTCTGTTGTAATATGAGGCATTTTCTCTTGTAAGAGGTATTTGGCAAAGTCGATCCAAAAACCTCCTGATGGGAGTTAACAAACCTTACAGGAAGCGCTAGACTGTGCAGCCCTTCCTCACACTAGGGAGCACTTACTCGGACAAATAGTTTTATGCCAGTGGGTCTACTTAAAGAAAGGAGTGCTCAGCAAAAGGGTGGTTGTACATTCAGATCCTAATTTTGTATACATGAAACAAAATATTCCAGTTATTCTGATTTCTCCTTTGTGAATGAGGTACCCTTTAGGATAAAATATTACTTCAGATGAAGAGGGTAGCTTGAACATTTTTGTCTCAAGGTTCAGCCAGTATATACCAAAATTCACCCAAGAGCAAATATTTATGGCAGAGTTAAACCCCCTGGGCAAATTAACATGTAAATGTAATGGTTTGTGAAAGAAAACACTGACAACACCATTATAGTTAAGGAATTGACAGTGTAAATCATTACACTGTGATCTATGAACCATGATCTGAAGCCACCTGCTCTTATACTTCTGGCTGGTACAGGAATTGCAACAAGTGCAGCACTACCGCGAGAGGCATTCCCTCTTAGCAGGAGGTCAGATGTTGGCAAAGCTAATGCTCAACTGGTAGCTAGTTAGGTGAAGGAGGTAAGAGGAACATTCTTGATTGGCTGTTTTTCATGCTGCTTGCTTTGTCATTTGAATTTTTGAGGTCAGAGTAAAGATGAATAACTGACCCCTCCATCTGGTCTGATTCTAATTATGCTTCTGTCACCAAGGCATCTTAGTATTGGTTAGAGGCAGCTGCTCACTGTGTTGATGTTGCATTCTATATGCTTTGAGAATAGTTGAATGCCTGTCCAAGGTTTCAGAAAAGGGTTTCAAATGCTGCCATCTTCCTGCAATATTAGTAGATCAAGCTTTGAATATAACATAATAATACAAGTGCAACAAACTCTGGACCTGATCCTTGCTTCCATTGAATCAATTGGCAAAACTCCTCTTTGCTTCAATGGGATAGCAGTTGGCATTTTTACCTGGATAGCTTATATTAAGATTATTGTACTTTTCCTCAACAGTGCCACTGAAACCCTTTTTTTCCCACTCTAGCAGCATTCAGTTTCCTTCTGACTCCAAAATATACTATTTTTAAAAAGACAAATAAACAAAAATCTATAGAGCATCCCTCTAGAATTTAAAAAAGAGAAACCTTGCAGCTGGAATAGTGAGTGGAATATGAGAACATTAGAAATTTCCTTGCCATTTGTGGTGGTGCAGTTCAAATGATATCTCTTTTGTATATAACATGCTGTGATAGACCCAGACCAGTGGGGTACAGGAGTCTGGTAGAGGGCAAATATACTGGTCACTGGATGAATAGTTTTCTGTTCCCTGAGTGACCAGAGCAGGGGCTGCACTGGAGTAATCAGGAACCTGCTAGAACCAATTAGGACAGGCAGGATAATTAAGACACCTGGAGTCAATTAAGAAACTGCTAAAATCAATTAGGACAGGCTAGCTAATCAGGGCACCTGAGTTTAAAAAGGACCTCACTTCAGTTTGTGGCAGGCATATGAGGAGCTGGGAGCAAGAGGCACAGGGATCCGAGAGTGAGAAGACATTGCTGGAAGACCGAGGAGTACAAGCGTTATCAGGCACCGGGAGGAAGGTCCTATGGTGAGGATAAAGAAGGTGTTGGGAGGAGGCCATGGGGAAGTAGCCCAGGGAGTTGTAGCTGTCACGCAGCTGTACCAGGAGGCACTATAGACAGCTGCAGTCCACAGGGCCTTGGACTGGAACCCAGAGTAGAGGACGGGCCCGGCTTCCCCACAAACCTCCCAACTCCTGATCAGACACGGGAGGAATTGACCTGGACTGTGGCTTCTACCAGAGGGGAAGGTCTCTGGGCTATTTCCTGACCCACGTGGTGAATCTGTGAGGCAAGCAAATCCACCAATAAGCACAGGACCCACCAAGGCAGAGGAGGAACTTTATCACAATACATAATGGCATTCTTCAGTAAGTCAGATGGAGAACTGGACCAACTGCTATAAAGAATAAAAAACTGAAATAGAAATCCTTTTAAAATTTTCCATAGGTATATTATTTGAGAGGAATGTAATGTAGCTAATGACTTTATATTTGGGCTATGCTTTATAGGGGGGCTTATGCATGACTTGTAATATTCATCTGCCAGTCTGATCTCTGGATCAAAACTATATATCTTACGCAATGCTAATGATTCCCCATTTTTCCATTAATGAATAATTCATATAACAGCATCTTACAACTACAATTTTTAATTTCTGAAGAGTTCTAAACTGTATCCTGTTTATTTTTTTATTAGATTTATATTTAACTTGGTGGTTTGCAGCCTTAATTTTCTTGTTAAATAGGTGCCTTTCAAATTATTGTCCGCTTTTCAGTCAAAATAATTTTTTTTGGCTTTTAATATTATGACACTTTGATTCATTGGGTGTGGTGCTTTAAGCCAAAGTGACATCATTTAATGCAAAATAAATTGACCTTTGCTATGTATGGGAGAATAAGATACACAAGTCTCTCTGTGGGGTAGCACTGCAGCAGTGCTCTACCTAGGTCTAGAAAAGAAGTGGACAGTCTTTAGGATTTTTTTTAAATAGATATAAATATGGAAAACAAATCCATGCATTAATAATCCCTTTGTGATAACATCAGTATGATTTTTATTGTCCTGGATACTTAAATACTTAGCTAGTGGGAACAGTGCATTTAACAGTCTGCAGCATGCTTATGCATTTTTTGATAGATTTAGTGTGGGTAAGATGGTTTCTCGTGTCTTGCTTGAACTACTTCTGTCTTTTTTTTTCCCTTCCATTTCTAACATGATTGGGTTTGGTGTTTTGGAGCGACTTATCTCTTTTTCTCTTCCACCATCTCTCTTTCTATCCTATTGCATGCCTCTTTCCTTGGTTTGATCTCAGAGAGGAGAAGGAGTATGAAGAAGAGGAAGAGGAGCAACCAGTCACAGAGCCTAATACTGAGGATGAGGGGGAGGAAGAGGCCACTAGGCAGGTCAAATCCAGGTACCGGGCTTCAGTGTCCCTCCCCTCACCTTTCCTGACCTCACCGCCAATATTTGTAGCATGAATTCACCTTACTGATTTATAGTACTCAACTATCCTGGAAAACGTATTCATACTTTTCATTTTAAAAAGTACCTTAGGAAAAGGCTTTTGAATCAACAAAGTGTTGTTAGTATTTGTGAAAATATCGAAATGCATTTAATTATAAAAATCCAGTGGATTGCATTGGAGCATTGGAGATACACTCATTTGATTCAGAAGATTTAACAAGCAGAGCTGATGATGGAATTTTAAGCATGTGCCTAATTTCATCCCTTTCAGCAAAGCAATTCATCGCATGCTGAAGTACTTTGCTGAGCTGGGGCCTCTGTGCACCTCTTCCTGAGCATCCTTTGTTAGTGTTTCCATGATCCATCATCACAGACAGAAATGTGCCTTTTTCATGATAATAATTCTTTTTATGAATCCATATTGATATAAAAGTATTACCATTTCTGGAATATTGCCAACTAGTTCTTTTAGAATTTTTAACAAATTGTATAGGGGAAAAATACTTAATTGAGGGACAAAGCTGGACATAGGCATGCATTTGCATGTGTATATGTAAACAAACTCTAGCTATCAATATTACATGTTCACATGTAATATTTTCCATTTGTTTTCTGAGATTCATATGGATTTGGCCAATGGTAACCTTATCCTAATAAATAAATCAGAAAAAGAAAATATGCTTTCTCTTCTAGACAGCCATTTGATTTAAGTTAAAATGTTTGGCTCTGCAATTCTGCAAAATGAGATTGGATTTTTTTTAACTTAACCACACTCATACAGACTTCTACAGCGCTGAAGGAGGAAAGGAAACTGTTTAATGTGCAGATTCCAAAGAAAATATTGTAATGTTGTTATTAATGTCTTCCAGTCTGCAAATCTAGCCAATGGCCTTCTGAAAATTTAAAATTAAGTGATAATTTCCTCAAATCCAGTGCTTAAAAGTAAAAGCTAAAAACTTGGTTATTTAATTACTTGAATATAAAACAACATTATGTAAAGAGATGTAATTGAGGAGTCATATACGGAATGTTTTGTGCTTATGTAACTTTCATACTTCTAAAATAATATCTACTTTGATATAGCTAGAGTGATATTCAGATCGTGGTTCAAAATATCACCCTTTAATTGCCTTTGTAAAATAACTGGGTGTGACCTATGCTCTGGAAATTGGTTCCAGGGCACATTGTCAGGGATTATGTGAATATATTGGTCTATGGACAGGTGAGTCTTATCTGGCACAGTATATGATCGTTTCCAGGTTGCCTAGGAGGTTGCTGTTATGAGAAATTGGGCCTCAAAAACACAAATTGTTGCTCTAGTCCAATCGAGCTGGTATCTTCACTGTTGTTTATGACAGCAGATTTGAGGTGGAAAAGATGGATGATATTAGCAGTTCATAATTCTCTATGCAAATCATTTCAACCTCTCTGCAAAACTCCTGTAATTTCATGATTATCCATTACAAAATTACTGTAGTGAATGTTATTTACTGGGTGAAATCCACTCCAGTTTCACAAATGCCAAGTATTCAGGTGCTATACAGTTGGAGTTCAGAGGGATAGGGATGGTGAAATCAACCCACCAATCTAGTGACCCAGCTCAGGGCTGCAGTGCCAGCCCCTGTAGTTGCTATTTCAGCCTGTGGGCTCTGGATGTCAAGGCTAACAGACCTGCACAAATGCAGATCGCATGGTTCCTTGCTTGTCCTGCCTCTGGTCCTCATTTATTTCAATAACACTAAGCTATGCAGGGCCTATGCAAAGACCCCTTTCTACGGCCCTTGGAGCACAGACATCTATGCACAAATGATCAGCTTGCAATTCCCTCATGCAGCCCCCGTGTAGTGATTAAATGAGGTAGAAGCCTTGTGATGACACTCTTTTATAGTCAGAACTGTCATGGAAGTACTTAAAGAGGCACATACGCACACTGATAGCATATCGCTTTTAAATCCCTGTAGGATTTTGTTTTGATAGAGGAATACTGATTTGGGTCATTTTGGGCTTCATCTCTGGTAAATGAGTTTTATGTAATAATACGTGCTCTGTGATAGTGCTTTATGTCAGTAGATCTCCACATACTTATATAAACATGTCATATCAGAATATAGGGTGGTACTGAGATATCAGGTCGTTAGATTTGGGCATACATCATAAGTTATCTGTTCTTTGGGCCAGATCATCCAGTGTGGTAAGGCTGCTTTTGGGCTTAACTGGCCACTTGAGGATAGTATAGAGAATTGTAGTGGAAAAGACTCATGAAAACTAGATTCCAGGTTCTGAATTTCCCTGGGTTCAATCCCTTCCCTTCCTCTAAACCAAATCTGAACATTCTTCATTATTTTTCCAAACCTAAGAAGAATCCCTCTAGGACACACAGCTTTGAGCTTCCTAGCTTTTTACAAGTGATGGCAATTGGCTACATTTGGGAAGTTGTTGTTTTTGTTTGACTCTGCTGGACTTTTTCCCCCCTAACTATGTGATCTTTGATCCCCTTTTTCTTATCCTGCTGTGCCTTGTCTCTCTTCCCCTCCTCACCACACCCTCCCTTGCAGTGAGGTCCCAGACGTAAACCAGGTTGCAAATGAAAAGCTGCAGAATGAGAATCAGAGTTCTGATTCTTCAGCCGTCTCAAGTGCAGTTTCTCAAGCCGAGAGGCCTCCCTCATGCTCTAAAGCCAAGAGTCCGTCCAGCCGCTCATCTTCTGTGCCTGATTCATCTGTCTCACTCCATTGTTCTGTTTGTTCATCACCATCCTCTCCTGCATCAGTCTCATTTAACTCCTCCCAAAATTCATCAGCATCTATTACTCCGAAGGCATCTCCAACTGTGGAGAAATTGCCTTATGTACCACATAGCCCTTTTCACCTTTTCTCCTATGACTTTGAAGAGTCTCCAGCAACTGTTACAGAAAAGGAAGCAGAGGTTATCAGGGAAAACAGGTAGATTTTATACAGCTGGCATTAATTTTTAGACAAATTAAGAACATCTTCCAGAGTGGTGTTGTACTGTTTACATGCTCTCTGTGTTGCATTTGTTTCTAGAACATACTGTATTAGTTATAGTCATGTAAGTCTATATTTTAACGATTGATTCTCTCTCCTTGGTCTTCGATACTCTTATTTCATCCTGTTTCTCTTCAAGATACATAGTGAATAACTGACCTCTTCTAAGTGACAGTAAAAAAAAAAAAAAAAAAAAAGATAAAAGCATCTTTTGGGGAAAAGGCTTGTGGGCATCAATTTTGCTTTCATTTGTGTGGTATAATTTTCAGGAGTAATTTAAATGAAATCATTGGCATTATACTGATGTAAAACGTGTGTGAGATCAACATTAGGCCCTAGAAATTTTAGGGTGAAATCCTGGTTGCACTGAAATCAATGACAAAACTCCCATTGATTTTGGTGGGTCCAGGATTTCACCTCCAATGCTCTTGCATTGCAATGCTTAAGTAAAGACACAGCCATAACTTTTCTTTCTGCAGTTTCAAATTGTCTATGTCACAAGAGATGTATAATAGGTTTAATCCTAAAAAGCTATCATATGAGTGAAAATAGGGAAACAGCCATACTTTAATTTAAAACTTCCAGCTACACACTGGAATGAGATTTAATAAGCCACTTACAGTATTATAGGTTTATAAAATTGATTATTTGCAACTCTTTGAGGTTTAACAGCTGATTAGAGGTTATACTGCCCTTACTGAGCATAGTAGTAAATCCTCAATGCACATGTTTTCAATAAGCAATTGGTAAATATTTTGCATATAGTAAAAGTCTTAGCAAATAAAATATTTCGGTTTATTTGGATTATTTTGTTATGCAAAATCATTAAGTCTGATAAATTACTACAGATTCTTATCCCCTACTTACGTCTCTTTATTATATGATGCTTACTGAAAGTTATGCAGATTTTTATCTTTGTAGTGGGATAGGGAGTGGATCATCTTCACTTTCATATCCAAGCTGGCATCATTTGCTTCTGACAGACAACAGATGCCAAACTCTCCATTAGTGTGTGTGCTTTGTAGCCCCCAAACACTCTAAAAGGAATTGAGTTATACTATTCCACCACTCAACGCTTGGAATATTAAGAGCACTTTCCTTTTTCGAAGGATTTTCCCTTCCCTTTCACCAGGATTGTTTAAGCTTCCCAACATCCCATGGGAGAGATGTAAGTAGTGTTATCTCAATATCTTAGATGTAGAAATCGAGGCAGAGAAGTGGTTACTTGCTCATGGCCACCAATTTAATTTGTATCAGAGTGAAGACCAGTGGCAAATTTAGGCCTATGTGACCAAAGAGGCCCTATGCTATACAGACACATAACCCCTCAGAGTACTATTTTCATTTCCCATTCTATTCTCCTGCCAAGACGCTGTGACAGAGGTTGATTCCCAAACTGGTCTTTTCTTTTCCTTGCCTAGAAAGGTGAATTTCAATTCTTTCCCTTGGATTCCTGCTCCATTTGGAGTAGTACAAAGCCTTACAAGTATGTGTTTGGGAGTGCTTTAAGACATGCACGAAAGGTATGGATATGGGGATATGGAGAGGAAATGTGATACATTCTGTTCATAGCAAGGTCCCTCCCATAAGATTCCTAGCTTAAGTTTACTCTAACTGTATCCGTCTAGTGCATGGCAATCAGTACTTCAGGTTGTAACCCAAAGAATGAAGTTTGGACATTTGTATAAAGCAGTTTTCCATAAGCAAAATGATAAGAGTTAATCTGAGCTGAAAAGGACACTTAGGTTTTCAAGTAACATGCCTGAATGAAGTGAAATTATGCAATACTAGCATTTTGAGGGGGAAGAGGAGTGATAAAATAAATGGAGTATATTTAATCTAATGAACTGTTAAGAAGAAAACGACACTATGCTTTTCTTTCATGAAATTTTGTCATTTGAGTGGATTGGCTTCCTGGAATAATTTAATCACTATCTGGCATACAGTCCCAATGGAAAAGGTGCATCTCTTCCAAAAAGTAGAAAGAAAGGTTAAAACTTTTCCAAAGCCAGCACCCATGACATGTCAGTTACATATGATGGTGGAGCGGTTAAAAGACACATGAAAGCTGTGCAGCTGCCTTTTCTGCTCAGTAGAAAAGCCAGGATGAAAACATTGATACTAAGGGCTCTGAGGAGGTGGCCATTCCAAGAGCCCTGGAAACAATTTCTCTTTGATCAACAAGCTGACATTGAAGTCAAACTTTTTTTTTTAAAGGAGTGAATGGATGGTAGAAATTTCTAAAGCTGTGCTTCCAGAGACACGTCATTTTTAACAGTGGCTATGATTTTTTACAGACATCATAAGAAATAGCACATAAGCTATGACTTAGGTTGGGGAAGAAGGGGTGGGGAAAGAAAATACTTCATGTTTTAATTGAAAAGAATTTGGATGCTTTTCATTTACAGCAGAAACATTAGCCAATCATTTGAGTCCATGTTCTGACAATGCCTGGGGAATACTGGTGTTTTCCTTTATTTCACTTGGAATGAATACTGCTGACATTGATCTTTTCAATTTCTTTCCTGGTGGTTGATTATCAGCTCCCAAACCAGCTAATAAATTTCTGAGTAAGTGAGCAGTCAATTAGGTATTCCAGTGAACAGCTGTCACTTTAAAGGAACATAGTGATCTTTCTTTTAATCTCCATACCAGTAGTTTAAAACATACAATATTAAACCTGTCCTTGTTATGGGTTATATTAAAATGAGATGACATGCTACTTTTTTTCAAAGGTGGGGATGTGGCTGGAAGTTCATGGAGTTCTGGGGTACAACATCCTTTGATCCCCCTTATGAGTAAAGAGGGTTTGCTGCCACATGTCTGCTTGCTGATTATTTTCTTTCTTTCTCTTTGTCTCTCCCTGTCCCCGCCTGCCTCCTATTCTTCTGGTAACTTCAGAAACAGTAGCTATGGCAACAACTTTTATTCCTCTGCAAGACCTTATTCTGGACTCAGTGCTCCTACCACACCCATTTCTCGTTATGGGACAACTCTGTCACCACCTCAGGAGACCAAATCTGAAAGGTTTGTAAGAAAGGTCTTAGTAATTAAATCTGCATTTTGAAATTATCCCTGCATATAGAGGGTAGAGGAAATAATGGTTGTGACTGTGTATGTCATTGTGTCTGAATTTTAAACATTTGTCCTAGTCAGATCTGTTTTAACATTTATAGCTAGAATTTACCAAAAGCAAGAAAAATTTCCTCCCTCGCTCTTTCTAAGTGGATTGTTTGTTGTGTTATTTTTAATGGCCAGATCTATTTCCATCCCACCGCTGCTGCTTTCATCTAGAATTGTTACAACAGAGTTAAGTACTTAAAGGCTTTTTACAATAAAATTTATTTCTCCCAATTTTTGAAAGATTTTACACGATCCTAGTTTCATTTATACTGAGGCAAATTCAGAGTAATGTCATCAAAGTCCAAGATGTCCAAATTTCCCATGGTATAATTTTGATTTCCTTCATTTTCTTGAAAATGCATCATTTATCTTATTGCTTTTAAATCACAAGCAAAATGTTTTCCATATTATATCAGGGAGACACATACTAACCTACCAGCTAACTTTTAAAAAAATCAGTCTATGAGCTATCAAAATACCACGATGAATTACAGTCCACTAAGGTAGTAAAAAAAAAATATAGAAAGAGAGAATCTTATGGATACGTGCAAGAAATTCCACTTGGCAAGATGTTATTGACCACAAGAAATTAACTGACTGTTACTGCTTGAAAGTAAAGGACAACTCCAAAGGATATCATGCTGGGTTAAAGAGGGAGAGGTAGGAGATTTTAATTATGCAGCTGTCAAGGCTGGTTAACCTTAAATAATTTCCAACTGGGCTTGATGGGCTCAGATTCACATGTTGCCAAATTGGCCTTTAATTCTTCAAAAGTCTTCTGCAAGTTAGCAGCTTACAGGGGCCTAGTTTACCCTAAACCTCAACTCTAAACTTGGCCATTAGCCTCTGTTTTGGTTAGTGCAGACTCTTGCTCCTTCTGTGAATTTGTTCAAGCTTTTTACTAGCCACTGTACCTGTGTTTTAACATATCAAAATATTTTCCCCAGGGTCTTTTGTGTATGTGCAACTGAATTTACTTTTCCAAGTCTTCTTTTGAGTTTAATTATTTCCTCTTTAATTTTCCTTGGTGTTCCCTCTGTTATGTTTTTAATTGCTTATTTCACTGAATCTTTCCATCATCTGGTGTAAGTGGTTCCACAGTGTGTAAGTGTTTCCAACCACAAGGTATTGATTTAATCCTGCTTTCAAGTGAGTAATTACATTAAATATACCCATGGTGAAAGGCACAATTTTTCATTTGCTCATCTTCCTATAGGAACTTGGCTGGATTTATCTTTCACAGTCTGGGTCAAATCACTGTCATGTGAAACCAGAACAAAAGACTCCAAACAATCATTGTCACTCTTTTATCTCTTAAAAATAGAGATTCAAATCAGCCAAAGTTACAAGTATTCCGGTTCTTTTGAGGTTTTTGATTAATAATCTTGTGTAAGAACAATTGTTTTTGTTCTCCAGTTGCTTGTTGAACAAATTTAATGAGGAAAGTTAATACTTGTCTTGTATATGTAGTAGACATTGAAATTAGGGCTGTGAAAAACTTCTGTAGTCACCTGAAGCTAGGTCAAATTTGGAATTAGGGTTCAATGTAAAAGTGACCCTCGGAGGCCTTGTCTTGAGAAGGAAGAGTGGTACTTATGCTTAGATTACACGTGCTAGCTCAGTCTGATCCTAAACTTGACCTTTTCCTGTTGCAGATGTAGAGTAATGCCTTTAGCTTGATTTTAGTAGATCGAGTTGAACCATAGGCACTAGCATAGACTACTTCAAAGATTTAAAAGCTGCTTTTTTATGAGCTCAGTGTAGAGCAGTAAATTACTGCTTAACAGGAGTTGAATGCAAACATTTCACAAAGGGAACATCTCTTCATTTCTATCCTGTAATTACGTGTGTATTTTTGTCCATATATATTATATGTAGGTCTGTAAAATTAGACTCCTTTTGAGTCCAGCAGTACAGAGCTCATGACAGCAGAAAAATATGTAATTAAATTTTTTAAATGAAAAAACTAATAACTTAAAATAACACATCCATGCATAAATGTTATGACTTAAAATATACCTCTACTTCCAGCAGTAGAATCAAGCCCTGTCCCACTGGGACATGGAGTTATTGCCTCTTTCCAATGGCATAAATCAATTTCTAGCCTTATCAGACATTAACCTGTCTCTGATGCTGGACTGAATATTGCTTGTGGTGAGAGTAAATTGGGTTGGGAGGAAGAAGAAAGTTCTGTGTCAGCATATCCAAAAATACAGTGGCCTTTTGAAGATGCTCGTGAGTTTGAAATGATAGAAGTAAACCTTGGGCAGCATGCAAGTGGTTCAGAGTATGTGATGAACTGATTTTATCTCCTGGCTCTGCAGTTCATCACATGGATGTCTCTTCTACATATGGCATATGTATATTATAATTTCAGCAATAAAAGCAGGATTCAACCCTTCATTTTGAGATATGATTACACAGGTCAAAATTCATCTCCTTTGAAGAAAATTATGCAACAAAAATCTCTCTTATCTCTAGGCACAAAATACTAATTGCTACCCTTCATGAAACATTCATTTCTTTTGGAGATCTGGCCGTGGAAGGGCTGCACAGATCTGCAAATGTGAAACCCAGTGGTACAAATAGATTTTAACTCTTACTGGTATGGTAACTCATGAGAGGGACACAAAGGGACCACCAGCTAAAAGGGGAGCACGTGACTTCCCCACGTGACCCTGCTCTGACCTTGCACGTGACTCTTTCCCACCCTCAGCCCAGGGCTTCCACGCTATCCCCATCCTCTCATCCCCCATTACCTGGGTGCGGGGCTCTGTCCTCCTGCTGCATTGTCTCTCCCTGGCATTTGTCTGCTTTTCCTAGCAGCCAGGCCCTAGAGCCACTCCTGTATGCTGCCCAGTGCAGCACAGCAGCTGCCTTGGAGAGTGCCTGGCTCTCCCAGGCAGCCGCTACACTGCACTGGGCAGAGTCCCAGGCAGCATGGCTGGAAGAGGAGGGGCTCTCACTTTCCAGCTCTGGCCTCGCCCCATCCTCTCCCTGCCCAAACCAGCAGGGGCACTTGAGCCTGGGGAGGGTCACTTGTAGAGCCCTGCACGGATACAAATTTATACCCGCGGATGTGGATATCTGTGGATAGAAGTCAGTATCTGCCGCACCACAGCCCTCTCCCGGGTACCGCAGTGGTGAAAGAATGAGAATGTGGGGCCGCCTGGCGGCCCCATGCCAGCAGCTCCTCTGTTGCAGCATCACCATCCCCAGCTCCACCCCCAGCCTTTCCACACAGCTGTGTCTCCTGTCTGCGGTCCTTTCGCTGCTGCGGTTCTGAGGAGAGCGAGCTCTGGTTTTCAGTGGATACCGAATGTGTCTTTCCGGTATGGCGTAACAGCAATCAGTGTCATAATGGTACACCCTACCTGACCGTACCAGCTTATTTGCACCACTGTTGAAACCTTTGGTCATTGTTCAGCCAATAGCTCGCCAAATATCTAGATCCAAACCTAAGTCTTTGTTTCTTGTATTGTGTATGAGCTAGAACTAAAGCTCATACACATTTCATTACTAGAAATTACATTGATGGGCAAATTAATCATCACAAAATACAATAGCCTCTTCCTGTGTTTTGTAAGAAGTTTCTGTTTTGTTGAGTTGCCTGGCCTCTGGTGTTCTGAAACAGTAAGAGAAAATGTTTTAAACTTATGTTAATAACTACTGTTAAATTTGTATTAATTAATAAATGAAATATTAAATATCAAAAAGAAGAGGAATATATATTTATGTATCTACTACTACTAATAAAACCAGTTTCTGAATAATGCACTCATAGCTTTGGGGGGGACCCAATCCTGTGAATTTTTATGAGCATGAGTAAGGATTATTCATATGATTAAAGATTCCAGTATGGACCTGTATAGTATATAACACCCACTGCCATGTATGTGGGAGCTGCACAAAATTAAAAACAAGAATAATTAAAATGTTGAACTTAAAGGACTACAAAGAAGCAAACAATGTCCCAAAATAAAAGCTAAAGAGAGAGTCAGAAGGAATCTGAAAAGCAAGAGTGGGAAATATAGCAAGGATGAAATTGTCAAAGAATAACTGATTTGCACAGAAAGAATAACTTATACTTATGGGGACTTTCCTTGCAAGGTCCTGAGCACCCTGGCCTTCATCCAGCAAAGCACTCAAGATTATCTTCAAGCATGTACTTAAGTGCTTTGCTGGTTTGCAGCCAGAGTGCCCAGGACCTTGCAGGATGAAGCCATAAAAGTCTTTGAGTGAGTGTTACAGATCAATGTGATTATCCTGGATTTATGGATTTTGTATGTAAACCTCAGTTGGAGGTTAGAGTTGTGAAAAAGGCATGTATCCAACAGCTTCCTTTTGCCAGTTGAATGCACCACTTTATATGCAGTTATTTCTTGAAATATTTTAAGCGTCCAGTTTGTTATGATATAGCATACACAGATTTTCAGAGTTTGGTATTCAACTTAAGTCAAGCACATGATTTCTGGGTGCTCTGCTATTCCAAGTGTACACACCATGTTACTCCAGCAACAGGTCTACTCTAAGCAGGACAGAATCATGTTTTTCTTACGGAATCGTGAAATACATGACTTGCAAAGATGTGCGTGGAGGGATCTAAGGATGGAATTTTGCTCATTGGACAGCGAGCTGTAATGTATGTTACACTGATCACCAACCAGTTAGTTCGAAGTACCATAGAACTTTTCAATGACCTCCATCTGAGGTATTTATGTGAGATTATGTAGATACTGCTTCCTCTCTCTTGATGGTAAAAATTTGAAAATAAAAGAAACTTGATAAGAAGCAGATGCTATTAACAGTTAACCCCAAGGTGAGTTTTCTGCTTTCAGCTTATGGTTTCAGAGTTATCAAAGGACTACATAAAAGGACTCCTCTACATCCTTATTTTTTATACTGTTTAGGGGAGAATTATCCAATAGACACTTCATAGTTGATTTCTGTTACAGTTTATCTGACCTTAAAAAACCAGAAATAAGAAGAGAAGCATTTATCTCAGTGCTATCTAGCATGATTCAGTCTGAGTTTGATTCAGTTGATGGACCTTTCAAAACTTTGGCTGCATTTTGCCTATGAAAACAAGAGCTACAACTTGAGTTTGAAAGAAGAGTCATTGACATTACTGTTTTTTAAACCATTATTTGCCTTAGTTCAGTACTAAACAAAAACATTTGTATAATTCAGTGCAATAGTAACACTGTTTGTGTTTAGTTCTTTTTTGAGTGTATCTGTGATTGTACAGTGGAAAGAAAAGCTATTTGAATTTGTCGGTTTGTAAATTCAGCTGCAGATCTTGCCAGCTCTTGCTTGAAAGACTGTTCCTCCATCTCATTTCTCTGTACCCCCTGTGGATAGCCATGTTTGTGAAGTGCATATTGCAGCTATGGGGGGTCCTGGTGAAGGAAGTCCAGTGCAGTGCATTCTATGTTCATCATGTGACTGAAAGGAAAGGGATATTGGCTCTTTTACTGCTCCAGTTTGTGAGTGTAATTCCCAGTGCAGAAGAGAGACACTCTAGACTTCCCCTTTTAGACTAGAGTAGTGCTCCCACCCTTCATTTCTTCCTCCACCAACAAACCACCTCCCTCTCCCCCAAAACCAGAAAGCTACATCAATCTCAATTTCATAAGCCCACCAGTTCAGCCAAAGCAGGACAATACCGTGTAACTGCCAGACAGTAACAATGTACGCTGTTCTCTCGGTACCTCTAACTCCACTGTTTTATTGTGAAGAGAAGATGTTTGTTCCCCTGTATTTGTGTTTTCTTTAGATGAGCTCAAGCCTTATAGGATTTTCCTGAAAATGAGCAACTCAGTCTAACAGGGCCCTTCTGGGTATGTCTGCATAGCAATTAAACAGGGTCAGCTGACTCAGGCTCACAGGCTCTGGCTGCAGAGCTGTAATATTGCAGTGCCGCTCTTCGGACTCAGGCTGGGGTCTGGGCTTTGCAACACTTCCTCCCTCCTCCCCCCCATAGAGCCCTAGAGCTCAGGCTCCGTCCCAAGCCTGAATATCTGCACCACAGTTTTACAACTCTGTAGCCCAAACCTGAGTCAGCTGACCCAGGCCAGCCACAGGTGTAGAGGCTGTGTAGAGGCACCCACACTGTTTTACTTGTGATCTCACCACTGGAGTCTGAAGGTGGAGACAAATGGGTGTATAATGGGGGAAAGTCATGCCCTTGCTCTAAAAATCAAGGATGGTTCACCGGTGGCCCGGGGGCTCCATCCAGCCCACCAGATCATTCTATTGACACACCCACAGGTGGCAAGTGAAAATATTATGGGGGGGTGGGGTTTGAGTAGGGGCACAGCCATAGGTGAGCCTGAGTGGGCTGTTAGCACCCTGGCCCACCCAATTCTGAGCACCATGCACACTGCCTGTAGTGAGGTTGCTTGCAGGGAGTGTGGAACAGAGCAAGGCCAGGACTAGAAGCAGGAGCCCGTATGCTGGGTTGCAAAGTCACTCAATGGCCCAACCACCTCTCTGTCACTCATGTAGGGGAGGGGGCTCTACCCCACATCTCCTGGCTCTTGTTGCTGTCATTGGTTCCCAGCTCCCACCGCCAAACTGATTGTGACCAATCCCTCCTCGCCCAGCGTGGGAAGGTCAGGGCACACCTCTACCAATGCAGGGACAGTAACCAATGCCAGTAGATCCTTTCTCAGCCCCCTTCCTGCTGCTATAACAGAGGGGCAGCTGGACCAAATCTGAGTGTCATTGTGATCTGGCACATGGGTCGTGCTGCTGTCGGTACCTGCCTCTGCTTTGCTCCACCATGGACACAGACTCTGCCACATGGGGAATCCATGCACCTGGCCGCCCATTGACATAGGATCTGGCTCTATCTCATGCCACACCTCTCTGGTTACTTCTTTCCCATTGACAGAGATGTGCCCTCCCCCCACCTCTGGTGGAGGGTCTGGCTAGAACCGGAATGGCTTTGTGCTCCCCCACAATCAGCCAATGGGAAGGCACTAACTGGAGCTAGGTAGCATGAGGCAGTCAGAATAAGTGTCAATGGGGAGGCAGAGTAGTACATGGCAGCAGCAGCTTTACTAAAAGACTGCGCCCCTCTGTGACCCAGCTCAGTCTGAATATTTTTTCTGTATGGCTTACCAAAGGGTTTTAATGGCTTCTGTGGCCCTCTGCTACCGTAAAGTTTCCCTCCCTGTTCTGAATCATAGTGAAGTTGTGGTATGAAACCCATCACTGTCAAATAAGCCTTCTCAGCTGCTTGTAAGTATGTCTCAGTGGTCGAATATTTTTGTTGGTACTTATGGTTATAGTCAGCCAAATATCCAGTAAAATAGGATTAAATTCTGTGATAGGAACTAAATTATTTTTTTAAACGTATTGCCATAGCACCTTAGGGCCAACCAAGAGAAAGGCTCCAGGGTGCTAGGCACTGTACAAACACAGTAATAGATGGCCCCTTCCCCAAACAGCTCGCACTCTAAATAGACAAGACAGGAACAGGGTTGAGGAAGGGGTAGAACACACAAGCAGAATGAACAGTGTGATGGCAGCAAACAGCATGTTATTCCACAGTTTGTTTGTTTATTTGGGAGAGGAGGTTAGGTTGAGGTGGACAGACTAAAGGGAAAGAAAAAGGGATGAGGGGAATGGAGCAGGTGCAGACTGAAGCTGAAATTAAGATACTGTGAGGGAGGTGGGCGGGAGGGTTTGAGAAAGCAGCCAATGAGCACAGATTAGAGTAAGCCTAGTCAAAACTGTAGAAAGTTCTCTGACTGTCAAAAGGACCAAAGGTCCCTGCTTTGGCTGCCTCTGCCCCTACCAGCTGGAGTGTCTGATGGCTCCTCTCTGCAGCCCACATTGCACGTGAGAGGGGAGGCACCATGTAGGTTCTACTGCCTCCTGAGTGTGTGGGTGGGTCTCCCTTGCACAGTTCTGAGGGAAAGGAGGTTCTGGCCTGGACCCGTTTTTATACCTCTCTCTCGCCACCCCCCCTCCCCCCGGCAAAATAATAGTCCCAGCTTTGGATACTTCTGCCCCTGGTGGCTGGATGTTTTGCATCAATATTATAGAGTCATAGATTTTAACAGCAAAAGGGAACATTATGGTCATATAGTCTGACCTCCTGCACATTATAAGCCACAGAACCTCACCCATCCACACCTGTAATAGACCTATAACTTCTGGCTGAGTTACTGAAGTCCTCAAATCACGATTTAAAGACTTTGAGTTACAGAGACTCCACCATTTTACTCTACTTTAAACCAGTAAGTGCCCTGTGCCTCATGCTGCAGAGGAAGGTGGAAAACCCTCAGGGTCTCTACTTATCTGACTTGGGGGAAGATTCCTTCCTGACCCCAACTATTGTGATCAGCAAGACCCACCAGCCAGATACCTGGAAAAGAATTCTCTGTAGTAACTCAGAGCCCTCCCAGTCTAGTGCCCCATCTCTAGCCACTGGGGATTTTTGCTAGTAGCAGTCACAGACGGGCCACGTGCCATAGTAGGCAGTCTCATCATACCATTCCCTCCATAAACTTTTCAAGATCAGTCTTGAAACAACTTGGTTTTCTTTGCCCCCTCTGCTCTCCTGAAAGTCTGTTCCAGAACTTCATTCCTGTGATGATCAGAAACCTTTGTCTAATTTCAAGCATAAACTAGTTGATGGCCAGTTTATATCCATTTGTTCTTGTGTCAGCATTGGCACTTAAATAACTCCTCTCCAGCTCTGGTATTTATCGCTCTGATGTATTTATAGAGAACAAAATCATATCTCCCCTCAGCCTTCGTTTGATTAGGCTAAACAAGCCACGCTCCTTAAGTCTCCTCCCGTAAGGTAAGTTTTCCATTCCTCTGATGATCCTCGGTGATCTCTCTGCACCTGTTCCAGTTTGAATTAATCTTTCTTAAACATGAGAGACCATAACTGCACATAGTATTCCAGATTAGGTCTCACCAGTGCTTTGTATGATGGTACTAACACAGTGGTGGGCAACCTGTGGTCCATGGGCCTCATGCAGCCCATCAGGGTAATCCGCTGGCAGGCCACCAGACAATTTATTTACATTTGCCCGGCCACCTGCAGCCCCCAGTGGCTGTAGTTTGCCATTCCCAGCCAATGGGAGCTGCAGGAAGGAGTGGCCAGAACGTCCCTGCAGCCCACGCCACTTCACTTCACTTATTAAAAATTCTTGCTACTGGGCTTGCAATTTCATGTGTCAGTTACTTTAATATTCTTGGATGCAGATTAGCTTGGTCCCCCAGTTTGGTCCCAGTAAGATGTTTGAGTATGACTTACCCCTTGGATGTTGTAATTTTAACTTCCATAGCCGTGTTTCATTAGCCACCCTGCCACTATCCCTAAGGTCCTCATTACCCTTATTAAAAACTGAAGCAAAGTATTCATTTAGGTGTTAGGCCATTCCAAGGTTATCTTTAATCTCAACTCCATCCTCTGTGCTTAATGGTCCCACTTCTTCTTTGTTTGTTTTCTTTTTATTTATATGTCTATAGAACTTTTTACTATTGGTTTTTGTTTCTTTTGCAAGATCCAACTCTGCTTGGCTTTTAGCAGTTTTCACTTTTTCCATACACTTGCTGATCCCTTCCATCTTCCGTTCATTTTAGGCTTTCTGCTAATAATTTGTTTGAGGTGCTTGCTCATCCAATTTGGTCTGCAACCCTTCTTTACAAATTTTGTCCCTTTGCTTGGGATGCAGGCTTCAGATAGCTTCTGGAACTTTGATTGAAAGTAATTCCAAGTCTCCTCCACATTCTTATTCTTGAATTCTTCAATGCAGTACACTTCCCTGTATAATTTCCTTATATTTTTTAAAGTTTGCCCTTTCGAAATCAAGGACCCCCAGTTGCAGACATATTTTTATTTATCCTTCCATTTAGTTTAAACTGAGTTAAATCATGATCACTCGAACCAAGGCTGTCCTCTACAACCAGTTCTTCTGTGAGGTTCTCACTACTTACCAATATTAAATTTAAAATGGCATTACCTCTTGTTGGTTCAGTGACTATTTGGTGAAAAATCTCAACTATCACCTCCAGGAACATCTGGGCCCTACCATTATTAGTAGCACTTGTCCTCCCATCTATATCTAGGAAATTAACATCTCCCATAATCACAAAATTCCCAATAGTATTTATTTTATTAAAAATATCAAAGAGGTGTCTATGTGATGGTCTGTACCCCTGTGTTCACCCCTTTCACAAGAATGTGATCAATGTTATATAAAGTATGCCTTGTGATGTATTATTTGAAAACTCATAATTTGTTGATCATTATTGTCCTGGTAATATATATGTGGCAACATTGCATGTAAAGTTATAAGATTCCTCTTTATGGTTTGACTAAGGGTATGGCTAAACTTGAAATTTCAAAGCGCTGCAGCGCTGCCGCGGCAGCGCTTTGAAGTGTGAGTGTAGTCGGAGCGCCAGCGCTGGGAGAGAGCTCTCCCAGCGCTGCATGTAAACCACATCCCTTACGGGTGTAGCTTGCAGCACTGGGAGCCGTGCTCCCAATGCTACGGCACTGATTACACTGAGGCTTTACAGCGCTGTATCTTGCAGCACTCAGGGGGGTGTTTTTTCACACCCCTGAGTGCAAAAGTTGTAGCGCTGTAAAGTGCCAGTGTAGCCAAGGCCTAAGACATGTTCCTTGTCTGAGGAGCAGCCACAAACCAGTTCCCCAGAGATAAAAGGTAAGTTGATGCCTCAGCCAAGTGTCAATAAAATCAAATGGACCATCACCTAAGTAAGTGACCAGTCTTTGGCAGGAAAGAGGGAGTGGGTAAAAAAAATCTACATCTTGACAAAGAAACAGCTGAGGTTGCCATCCACACAGACTTTCTGTCTCCTGAACCTCAGCTGGAGATGCTTTTCAAAGAAGAGAAAGAACTATAAGAAGGGAGAGCAGATACCCCCAAATTATGCCCCCCCCTTTCTCTCTGCCTATGGTATCCACAACATCTGAAGAACAAAGGAAGCAGCATTGTACTGTGGGAGAGATTCGGACTGAAGGAAATTCAGCCAGTTAACATGGTGAGAGAGACCTTTGCTTTGAATTCACTCCATTTTGTTAAGATAGGCATTCGTTGCATTTTGCTTTTATCTCTTTTGTAACCAATTCTGACTTTTATGCATCATTACTTATATTCACTTAAAATCTAAAACAAATTTATTAACTATAAAAGGATATTATTTTAGCTAAACCAGTGTGTTTCGTTTGAAGTATTTGGGAAATTCTATTTGGGGTAACAATTTTTGTATATAATTTTCTATTAATAAAATGACAGGCTTTATAGGAGCTTGTATGGTCCAAGAGAGGTCTAGGCAGCACAAGATGTAGATTTCTGGGGAAAGTCTGAGAATGGGAGTTTGCTGGTAGTGATCTGCAGTATAATTCAAGGGTGACTGGCTGCAGCACTCATACAATATAATGGGGTAACTTACATGCTGAAGGCTCTGTGTGAGCAGAGCAACAGTTGTTGCTCTCACAGTGAAACAGTGTAAAAGTCACCCCAGGTTGAAGAATTGAGAGGACACAGCTCTTCATTAGTCCAAATTGTACCCTGGATATGATACGCTCTAGCCATATCCAAATTGGATCCTGTACAAAAATTGGTTTTATAGTAGACCCCAAAACTCTGTTTAGTATCCTAAACTCTGTTACCTTTCTTCCTCAATGTTGTTATGACCCAAACAGATTATTTATCCATTTCATCGCTTCTAATTTCTTTACAGTCTACCTCATCATTAAAATACAATTCCACTTCACCACCTATACTTTTATTTCTGGCTTTCCTGAACAACACTTACCCTTCAAACCTGTGCTCCAGCCATGATTACTATTTCACCATGCTTCTGTTATCCCTATGTCATCTGGTTTCACTTCCTGCACCAGTAGTTCTAGTTATTTCATTTTGTTACCCTGAGTCCTTGCATTGATGTACAGACATCTTAGTTGTTTCTGCTCAGCTTCGCCCAGATTCCTCATCCTATTAGATAGTCATCCTACTGCCAGTTAGTGTCATTGGTATTGGCACTATCTTTCTTCTTGATGTCCATTCTCCTATCTTTTGTTTTTCCTTTCTCCATTGCTGTATCCTTTCTTACTTGATTTTTCTCCCACTCAGTGTTAGAATCAGCCATGGAGATTATAGAATCGTAGGACTGGAAGGGACCTTGAGAGGTCATCTAGTCCGGTCTCCTGCACTCATGTCAGGTATAAGTATTATCTAGACCACCCTTTACTAGCCTGCTTTTAAACATCTCCAGTGATAGAGATTCCAAAATCTCCCTAAACAATTTACTCCAGTGCTTAACCACCCTGACAGTTAGGAATTTTTTCCTAATGTCCAACTTAAACTGCCCTTGCTGCAGTTTAAGCCCATTGCTTCTTGTCCTATCCTCAGAGGTTAACAAGAACAATTTTTCTCCCTCTGCCTTTTCTGTACTTGAAAACTGTCATCATGTTCCCTCTCAGTTTTCTCTTCTCCAGACTGCACAAAACCAGTATTTTCAATCTTCCCTCATCGGCCATGTTTTCTAGACCTTTAGTAATTTTTGTTGCTCTTCTCTGGAATTTCTCCAGCTTGTCCACATCTTTCCTGACATATGGCATCCACAACTAGTCACAATACTCCAATTGAGGCCTAATCAGTGTAGAGTAGACTGGAAGAATTACTTCTCATGTCTTGCTTACAATACTCCTGCTGATACATCCAAGAATAATGTTTGCTTTTTTTGCAACAGTGTTACACTGTTGACTCAGATTTAGCTTGTGATCCACTATCACCTCCAGATCGCTTCCTGCAGTACTCCTTCCTAGGCAGTCATTTTCCATTTTGTATGTGTACAACTGATTGTTTCTTCCTAAGTGGAATACTTCGCAGTTTGTCCAGATCATTTTGAATTTTAATCCTATCCTCCAAACCACTTTCAACCCCTCCCAACTTAGTATCCCCTGCAAACTTTATAAGAGTACTCTCTATGCCATAATCTAAATCACTGATGAAGATATTGAATAGAACTGGACCCAGAACTGATCTCTGCGGGACCCCACTCAATATGTCCTTCCAGCTTGACTGTGAACCACTGATAACTACTCTCTGGGGACTATTTTCCAACCAATTACGCACCCACCTTGTAGTAGTTCCATCTAGGTTATATTTCCCTAGTTTGTTTAGGAGAAGGTCATGCAAGACGGTATCAGAAGCCTTACTAAAGTCAAGATATACCACATCTACCACTTCCCCCTATCCACAGGGCTTGTTACCCTGGCAAAGAAAGCTACTAGGTTGGCTTGACATGATTTGTTCTTGATAAATCCATGCTGAATATTACTTATCACCTTATTTTCTTTCAGGTGTTTGCAAATTGATTGCTTAATTATTTGCTCCATTTTATTTCTAGGCATTGAAGTTAAGTTACTGGTAGGTAATTCCAGGGCTGTCCTTATTTCCCTTTTTATAAATTGGCACTATATTTGCTCTTTTCTTTTCCAGTCCTCTGAAATCTCTCCCATGTTCCATGACTTTCCATGACATGAGCATCTCCCACAAATTCCAAATGTAAAGGTTTTTTAATCTCTTGCGCCAGTCTCCATCCCAGAAGTCTGTTTCCCTCCCTATTCAGATGGTGTTCATTCCATGATAACAGTCCTCTGTCTGTGAATGCCTCCCAGTGGTTGTCCTTATAACATCATTGCCAGAGACATCTATACCATAATTTTGTCTCACCTTGCTCTCCTCCTCTAGTGACAGGTAGAATCCCACTGAAGATCACCTAATCCTGTAATTCTTTCAGCATTTCCCCTCACCTGTTATAGGCTCTCTTGATGCATTCCAGCAAGAATCTAGCAGTATCATTTGTTACCAGATGAAGGACAATCAGTGGATTCTTTCTAGCTCCCATTAGGATCCTCCTCAGCCTGAGGTCCACATCCTTTATCTTTTCTTCAGTCAGATAGCACACCCTTCTGTTCTCTGGATCAGCTCTAGTGATGGGCCTGCCTATTCTTCTGGCTCTTTTTGCTGGCTCCTGTTCCACTGGTTGGTTGCTTGACTGCCTTTATAGGCCCCAGAATCTGGAAAGTCCCACCCCCTAATCATGCCTCTACTGTTATCAAAGGCTGTGCTTCTCTCACTGCACACTGGCCCCTAACTTCCCCTGCAAACTAAAACAAAAACAAAAAAACAAGCAAACACACTCTCAAGAACTCACTCACAGCACTTAAGGAACAGGTGTTTTGCCTCCCTTGTCCTCTAACAGATCTCCACTCAAACTCCCCTGTGTCTAGCTCTGTTTGCTGGCTGCTGTGCTACTGCTTAATTGATTCCATTGCCATAAAATAGGCTTCCAGTCTATTCCCCTGCCCCTACAAAAAACATACAGCTATGGCTCATTTAATCTAAAACTAGACAATGATTATTTACAACAATAAGAGTTTTTTCGCTGGGTTCCCCAGGGAGGCAATCTCCATGGGGGTTGATGATTCAGGCAGCCCAGCTCTGAACCTTCTTCCTCCAACTCAGTGTACGATAGAAGGAGGAGCCTGTGATCTGCTTCAGTGGCTCAGCTGCCCAGCTTCCCCATGTTTGGCTGCTGCACAATTCTCCAGGCAGCCCAGGCTTCTCCTGCAGATGTGGCTGCAAACGTGGCTGCAAACTCTGTCTGATCCTTCTGAAGTTCTCCCAGGTCTTCTCCAGTCTTGATTAACATAAATAATTTTGTGTCATATGCAGATTTTACCACATCGTGACTCACTCCATTTTCCAAATCACTAACAAATACATTAAACAACACCTGTGTTAGGACAGAACCTTGTGCAGCCTGCTATAAACATTTTGCTATAGTGAAAATAAACTTATTTATTCCTCTGTTTTGTTTCCTATCTTGTATCCATTTTCTGATCTGTGGCAGTACTTTGCATGTCACACCCTATTTAGTAGCCCCTTGTGAGGGAGTTTCTTAAAGACATTTTGGAAGTCTAAATAAATTACATCAGTTAATTCGCCTTTATCCACTATTTTATTGGCTCACTGAAAGAGGAGCTCTGATAGATTTGTGAGGCACAGTTATCCTTTCCAGAAGTCATTCTGGTTAAACTCTTTCAGATCTTCTAGATTTTTTACAGTTCTAGTTTTCATGACCATTTCAGGCAGTTTATCAGGGAAAAAATTAAGGTTTACTAATCTTTAATTTCTTGGATCTCCTATAGGTTAAAGATTAGTAAACCTTAATTTTTTCCCTGATAAACTGCCTGAAATGGTCATGAAAACTAGAACTGTAAAAAATCTAGAAGATCTGAAAGAGTTTAACCAGAATGACTTCTGGAAAGGATAACTGTGCCTCACAAATCTATCAGAGCTCCTCTTTCAGTGAGCCAATAAAATATATATATAATTTTTGCTACTTTCCAATCCCCTGATGTAAGTAATTGGTTCTAATGAGATTTCATATTTTTCATAGCAACTAAGCCGCCTCAAAGAAGATTAGGGCTGGAAAAGACCTCAGGAGGTCATCTAGTCCAACCCCCTGCTCAAAGCACGACCAACCCCAACTAAATCATCCCAGTCAAGGCTCTGTCAAGACAGGTCTTAAAAAACCTCTAAGGATGGAGATTCCATCCCCTCCCTAGGTAACCCATTCCAGTGCTTCAGCACCCTCCTAGTGAAATAGTGTTTCCTAATATCCAACCTAGACCTCCCTTCACTGCAACTTGAGACCATTGCTCCTTGTTCTGTCATCAGCCACCACTGAGAACAGCCGAGCTCCATCGTCTTTGGAATCCCCTTCAGGTAGTTGAAGCTGCTATCAAATCCCCCCTCACTCTTCCCTTCTGCAGACTAAATAAACCCAGTTCCCTCCGCCTCTTCTCGTAAGTCATATGCCCCAGCCCCTTAATCATTTCCGTTGCCCTCTGCTGGACTTTCTCCAATTTGTTCACATCCTTTCTGTAGTGGGTGGCCCAAAACTGGATGCAATACTCCAGATGTGGTCTCACTCAATATGCCTTTCCAGCTTGACTGTGAACCACTGATAACTACTATTGAGGGGAATAATCACTTCCCTCAATCTGCTGGCAGTGCTCCTACTAATACAGCCGAATATGCTGTTAGCCTTCTTGGCAACAAGAGCACACTGTTGACTCATATACAGCTTCTCGTCCACTGAAATCCCAAGATCCTTTTCTGCAGAACTGCCGCTTAGCTGGTTGGTCCCCAGCCTGTAGCAGTGCATGGGATTCTTCTGTCTTAAGTGCAGGACTCTGCACTTGTCCTTGTTGAACCTCATCAAATTTCTTTTGGCCCAGTCATCCAATTTGTCTAGGTCACTCTGGACCCTCTCCCTACCCTCCAGTGTATCTATCTCTCCCCCTAGCTTAGTGTCATCTATGAATTTTGCCGAGGGTGCAGTCATCCCATCATCCAGATCATTAATGAAGATGTTGAACAAAACCAGCCCCAGGACCGACCCCTGGGCCACTCTGCTTGATACTGGCTACCAACTAGATATCAAGCAGTTGATCACTACCCATTGAGCCTGACAATCTATCTGGCTTTCTATCCACCTTATAGTCCATTCATCCACTCCATACTCTCCGGCGGTGCTCAGACAGGCTGAGGCTTTGGTCCCTCCTCCTGGGGTTGTGTAGTAATTTTTGTTGTCGGAAGGGGGTCGCAGTGGAATGAAGTTTGAGAACCATTGTATTAGAACACCTGGGTTTGTACCATCTGACCCTATGATACAATATATTCTCACTGGGCTCCTGTAAAATATGGCATTGAATATTTATTGTTCAATCCAATATTCTGATTGGCTGCTTTGATATGCACCGTATTTAAATACAGTTCAACAGAATACATCATCAGAGTTATCCAGCCATTGTATTCCCATAACAGAAGTTCATAAACACATGGGATAAATAAGCTTACTGGAGTAAAATGATATGGAAATCTTTTCTCAACTAACTGTAGTGATATTTTAAATACCCTACTATAAGCTTAAGCAGGAAATGCAGCCAAAGCCTGTAAATATTTTCCCTGGAGTACCCTCCTGTCCCCAGGTGCCTGCAACAATGATTTCCTGGCAATCTGGGTACATCTTTAAACGGTTTTAGTGCCTTATAAAAAAGCATACTTGACAATGTTAAATGGCTCTTGGTTTAGTTTTCTATTAAAACTAACTGTTCCTGTAATTGGCTACACCACCCGGGAAGTGCTGGTGGAGGAAATTTCGTGGCAGTTCTCAAAACTGACTTTTTTTGATTAGACTTCCACTGCTAATCCCCACTCCAGCACTATCTATTCCCACTGTTGTAGTTGAACATTAAGGAAAAACTGGAAATATATGAAACCAAACAAACTATCAGAGGGGTAGCCATGTTAGTCTGGATCTGTAAAAGCAGCAAAGAATCCTGTGGCACCTTATAGACTAACAGACGTTTTGGAGCATGAGCTTTCGTGGGTGAATACCCACTTCGTCGAATGCATGTAGTGGAAATTTCCAGGGGCAGCTATGTATATGCAAGCAAGCTAGAGATAACGAGGTTAGTTCAGTCAGGGAGGATGAGGCCCTGTTCTAGCAGCTGAGGTGTGAAAACCAAGGGAGGAGAAACTGGTTTTGTAGTTGGCAAGCCATTCTCAGTCTTTGTTTAATCCTGAGCTGATGGTGTCAAATTTGCAGATGAACTGAAGCTATATGATTCACAGCCCTTTAAAAATAGTGCTTTCCATGTGGTAGTGGGGATCAGTTGATGGTATTTCCCTGATAGTTAGATCATTATTGCGCTTTTGTTAGAAACTGTTTGGTGACTTCAAATTTGGGGTTGAAAGCTCTTCTCGTTCTGTCCTTTAATATGTATGAACAGTATTCTGTTCTACTTATGTGTTTTGTGGTGGGGTGGCTGCCCCACACAGGCAGGAGAAGGGTTAAGGCAGCCTTGGAGAGGCTGCACAGAACCCAGCCAATCAGGAAAGGGTTTATTGGGAGAGCCAATAAGGAGAAGGCTTGTTGGAGCACTTCATATATAAAGGACTGCTCAGCTGCACAAGGGGCAGTCTCTCCCTGAGGACAGGGGAGAAGGACTATCTGCGGAGGAGCACCGGAGATACTGCAGTGTTGGGCAGGGTAGTGGCGCAATAGGAGAGCTCTTGGCTGACCATGGCCAGATGGAAGCTCTGAAGCAAGGGCAGGGAAGGTGCTAGGGCTATGGCGGAAGTGGCCCACGGAAAGTAGGCTGCGAGAATAGGAGGAGGGGCAGTAAGTGGCTGCCAGCTATAGGGTCCCTGGGCCGGGACCCAGAGTAGGGGACAGGCCTGGTCCCCTCCCCCATTTACCCCTAATTGCCAATGAGGAGAGTGGCCTAAATCCAGACAGCAGTTTGCCCCTGAAACCAGGGGCTAGACTAGAGACTGCAGTTAGCCACTGAAGCAAGTGGAAGGACTGAGGACTGCCTGTCCCCTGAAAGGGGGGAGACAGCAGGCTGGGGCACAGCTGGAGGGCAGTGTCCCAAAGAGGACATGGCAGTCCAGGAGCAATGCGGGTCCAGATGGTGGAGACGGTGAAGGAAGCAGAAATAACGGCGAGTGAGACACTGCTAGTGAAAGGTGCCCTGGTGGTCCAAGAGAGCTAATTCTCAGCACAACCAGCAGGAGGTGCTGTGGTGGTGAGTTGGCACTGTTACAATATGTAACTCCCACCAACAACTTTTGGGGGACATTAAGGTGGTTTGGGTATGTCAGAAAAGCAGAAGAGATTTGAAGTGGTTTGCTGTGCTCATCGTGGGGGAGAATTTAGCCCCTAGTTTTAACACCAACTCAGTGTTGGGAACAGCCCATCCATCAGAGAGCAATAGTGAGAGCAGAGGTGTACTGAGCTCAGCAGTTTAGGTTAGCAGGGTTTTGTGCAGACCTTTTTCTGGTTTCTCTTCACACCCAGGTGAACTAAACTTCATTTCAGATTTTAAAAACACAAAAACTGAAGGGAAAAATAACTCTCAGAAGCCAAATTCAGCTTTATTTCAGGTCAAAACCACTAAATTTTGCCAGGTTTCCACTTAAAAGCATGCATGGACCCAGATTTACCAAAAGCTTCCCTCCTTCCTCATGTTTTTGGTGGTAATTCTACTGAGATATGCTCAAAACACAAGGAAAAATTTTAAATGAATTATTTGAATTAAACTCTGAACAATTTACAGAATAAACTTGCTTGTAATTATAGTCCAGTAAAGCCCCAAATGTGCTAGGCATTGTCAGAATATCTAAGAAGGTAGAGCCTCTGCGCTTCCTCTGTTCATTGTATATGATTCACATAAAAAATGACACTGCCTTCCTTCCTTATAAATGGATTTAATAGCTTGGAAGCTGTAGGAAGGTCTCCTTATTACCAGAGCTTCATTATTTTTGCAAAATATGCTACAGCACTTTGTACATGATAAAGTCTTATCTTAATTAAAACCAGATCATGGTTTTCAATTGTACGAACAAACTAGGTCTTGTGAGACACTATTTTTGTGTGTATTTACTCACAGAATTCAGTGACTTGCAGTGGCTCTCTCAAGCAGTAGTGCAGGTTAGTGAAGTTCTGCTGAACTTGCTATATTAAAATAACATCAAGACATGACAATACTTGTTTCAGTGGTCATCCCCGGGTTGCGGCCTTCTGTGCCTCACAGTGTAGGCAAAGGCATTTGTTGAAGACTGGCAAAAGACACCCTCCTGTATCTTGGTGCTATGAAGGTGAACTGTGAATACATTAAGAGAAGAATAGCAATTTGCATTTCAGACACATATCTAATGTTTGCTAATTTTGGTCCCGATCTGCAAAGATTTGCATATTTGCTTAACTTCAATCACATGAATAATCCCATTGAGTTAAAGTTAAGCACCTCTGTACATCTGCAGGATTGTGGTCCCTGCTTTAACAATATTGGTATAGTTAAAGCAGTACAGACTGCCTAGTATGAATGCAGATATAGTGCTTTAACTTATTCCTAATTTATGGGGAGAGGAATATACTGATAAAGAATAAGGCAGTTTTATACTGCATCCAAACTAGGGGCTGCCCTGGTATAACTGTCAGTAGAAAAATCACACCCTAACCAAAATAGTTACATTGATACAAAAAGTGTGTGGGTTATTCATTCTGAATAATAGTCTGTGTGTAAAGGAAAGTCTTTGGCAATGGAAACCGTTGTCCTGGGTGCCCACTGACCCTGAACTACTGTGCCTACCCTGTCGTGGCTTCATTTTACATAGCCTTGCAGGCCAGTTAAAAGTCTGACATTAATCAGTTCTTTTTCTTCTGGTTTTCTCAAGTTTCTCTTTCAAAGGAAATATTAATCTGTAGCTTTATCTCTCTAATTTTTGTTTGTTTTCAAGAGAATTTTTGTAAAGATTTCCCAAGTTATGTTTAGTCTGTTCGCAAATTGTTATATCAACACACTTTTGAATTTGCCCTGTCACACACAGATATAATATCCATAACGGTAAAGAGCAGTATGGCTCTTGGCAGCTCCAGCTCCCCTTTGGTCTCTTTCTAGGCTGGGCAGTGGGTTTATTATGTTAGAGCCAAGAGACATTTAGACTTGTGTGAGGTCTATTTCAGACTAGCAGTCTGGTCATGTTCTCCCTTCATAATATTTTCATGACTGCAGGAGCAGGAATATGGTGGAAAATGAATAATTAGGGCTTATTTATAAAGATTATTAATGATTCTGGTCATAGTTAAATTATGAAAAATCCTGAATATCAACCTTCTGATTTTTTTCTGCTGTCATTATATACCTTTGTATCTTGTGTTCTTTGCAAAAATTAAATGAAATAACAGACTTAGATTCATTTGATAAATTTAAGATTTTCTGCTCTGCTGGCAGTGAAGAAAAGGTGACCACTGAAGAAGATTTAGCTAATATATCTGCAGTGGTAATTCACACTTTGCCAATCCAACAACTCTTGCAATAAGACCTATTCCCTCACCTCAATTCTCAAAGATTTAATAGCAAAGGTCCCAGATTCTTAAGGCATTTTCACTTTCACAAACTATTATATAGTATTTACTAGTATATGATGGAGTATTGTCATAAAATGGTTAAACTGAAGTATTCATAGATTCATAGACTCTAGGACTGGAAGGGACCTCGAGAGGTCATCGAGTCCAGTCCCCTGCCCTCATGGCAGGACCAAATACTGTCTAGACCATCCCTGATAGACATTTATCTAACCTACTCTTAAATAACTCCAGAGATGGAGATTCAACAACCTCACTAGACAATTTATTCCAGTGTTTAACCACCCTGACAGTTAGGAACTTTTTCCTAATGTCTAACCTAAATCTCCCTTGCTGCGGTTTAAGCCCATTGCTTCTTGTTCTATCATTAGAGGCTAAGGTGAACAAGTTTTCTCCCTCCTCCTGATGACAGCCTTCTAGAGTATACATGTGATAAAGTAACAAAACAGAATGTGGTGCATTGAAATTGAATTGTAGCAAATGTAATGGGTCAGTTTAGTTAGGTGGTTCTTTAAAAGAGTTTTGACTTGAAGATGGCTTTTTCCTTTTACATTGTCCAAAGTCCTCATTTACACAAACGGTTTCCCTTCCTCTGTTACCTCTCTCCTGTTTTCTTCCAACAAGATAATGGTAATGGCCTCTTTGCCCCCAATATCTTGGTGTATAATAATGGTTACAAATCACAAATTTTCAGGAGGAATTTAGACTTCTGGCCACTATTATAATATTTTCCTGCCACTCATTTTATCTGGATATACTTTCTGTGGTGGGAGTGCCCTTTCAGATGTTCCTGTATTTAGAAGCATAAGCTTGTTTAGATTCTGCTGGCTGTCACGTCAGACCAAGCTAGTCTCTTTATTTCCCTCTGCCTCTAGTGAATGTAGAAGACTGAAAATAGTTGTCAGAATAAAGACGCTCTTCAACTGTGCGTTTGGAATTGCACCTCTACTAATTGGTCATATATGAAACCAGCCATCATAATGTGTGTATATATTAGCTAATAGGAATAATAACAATAATACACCAAGACCATTTATTGACGTGTCTCAACCATTCTACATGGTCATGTTACACCTCACTATGAGATTTCAGCAAGGGAAAAACTTTATCTTGAGCCTCATTGCTACTATGCCATTTTAAGACAAATCTCTTTTTAAAATCATTATTATTTAAAATATTATTTCAAGTGAATTACAGACCCGACAGCTTGTTCCACTTGCTTGTCATGCTGTCTGTGTTCCACCTACATACCAACATAAAAGCTATGTATTCATGTAGCATTGGCAACTACTCTTTAAAGTTGAAGTGCCATGTGTCACACCAGATTGTTGTGAAGTATCATTGAAGTATGTTGCATGGAGTCGGTGTGTCTCTGGATAAAATCAGGAGGTCCAGGGAATTGTGATTCAAGTTCCATGTACATAATTTAGTACAAGATTATTGCATATTAAAACTTATTAAAATGTAGTCACAACTCATATTGGGGTTGGGAGTTGATAAGACTGAATTCCAGACCAGAATATTTTAGAGCATAGGAAATTGCATACTGAAACACACCAAATATATATCAAGCATACTACTCTGTCTTTGACAGTGGTCAATACCTGATACACACCAGAGAAGGCATAATACACTCACAGTGCATCTTTGGGGAAATATTATATCATCGCTTGGGGAAGAGGAGTATTTTTCTGATCCCAGCTAGTGATCAACTTATGCTCTGAAGTATGATGCCTGATAGCTCTTGTAATTTTGACCTAGCTAACATAATTCCAAATAATGAAGTAGTAGTTGTTATTAACAATTATAGTTGTTGCTATTAATGATGACTTGGCTGTGAACTCCTTAGATCTCACAGAAGAATTTTAGGGGTAGGTCTGAGTTTCAGTCTTCTGTCAGGGACCAAACTCCTTACCTCCGCATAAGTATGTCCCTGATCCTCTGGATAGTTATTATTTATTTGTATTACTTATTGTATTATTCATTTGTATTATGTGCCCAGAGACCTCAGTCAAAGAGGTTGGGCTCCAGTTTATGCTGATGTTGTACAAACGTAGTAAAAAGATACTCCCAGCCAAAAAGCTTACAGTCTCACGGTTGCTGTCTGGTCTTTTTCCTTGATCTGCTTCTAGTGTTTCTTCAGGTTTCAATCAGTTGTAACTGCCCTTGGCTGTATCTTGAGATTTCAGCCTTCAAGGCAGCTACTTGGGGTTTCAAGTGATTGCACAAAACAGAACTGAACTGATGGAAAACAGTCAACTCACAATTTTGCCTTTTCTCTCGTTTCATGTACAGATGTTTATACCTGAGACACTGCCCAGTTTGACCATTCTTAGAGCAGTCCTTGAGTGATATACTGTAACCATTATTCAACAGAGCATTTCATACCATGTTAGGTGATAGAGCTGTAGCCTTTTGAATCTTTAATTCTTGCTCCAAGCTCTTTTTGAGGGTGGGTTGAAAGTCAAAGGTCATAATCTGTTTAAAATACATTCCAAGGAAAGATTTACCATGCAAGCTGGACTATCAGTTTTTGGTTTTTTATTTTCATTTTTATTTGGGGGGGGAGCTAGTGTTGTAGATTATTGGAGTTTTTTATGATTTTCAGTGTGATCCAGCATTGTTACTGTAGCTTCACCAGAGTGCCAGAAACAAGGTTTACAAGATATCAAGTTTTATAGCCCCTTATGTAATGTTTATCTGGGTGGACTATGACATGTTGAAATTGAATTTAATGAAATTATTGAAATTATACTTACACTGACCTGCTGCCAATGTGGCCAAAACGTCTGTCTTCTGCAGGATTCCTCTTTGTCTAAACACAGACAGACAAGAAAGATATATTTACAGGAATAGTTTGGTCTTTTGCTGCTATTGCCTCCACCTGTGAATCAATGGGTGCTAGAGATTGAATGCCTAGACAGTACAGTGCTTAGAGCAATGATAAATAGAAGGAGAGTATCTGAGTTTGTAAAGGCAGTGGAAGTACATTTGCTCTTGTACTGCTAAGTTTGTGACTCTGAAAGGATTAGGCAAGTTAGTTTCTTTTCAGAGAAGGGATTCCTTTCTTTATGACTGCTGATGACTCATTCCAAAGCTCACATTACAATCATTTATGAACTGAACAAGGGCTTGTCTACACGCAAGGGTATACCACTTTAACTCTACCAGTATAGTTAAAGCACTGCAATCCAACTTAATGTAGGGCTTGGCTGCACTGGCACTTTACAACACTGCAAGCTACACCCGTAAGGGATGTGGTTTACGTGCAGCGCTGGGAGAGCTCTCTCCCAGCGCTGGCGCTCCGACCACACTCACACTTGAAATTTCAAGTGTAGCTATACCCGTAGATGCAGTTCGATTAGTATAAAGGTGCTTTATACCTGGATAGCTATTTCTGTTTGGGAAGGGGAATAAGCTGTACTGGTATAAGGCACATTTATATAACTGTATATACATGAGGGCTTGTACTAGTATATAACTACTTTGGTAAAACAACACACCCCTAACCAAAATAGTTATACTGTACAAAAACTGTGTGTAGACCTGGCCAAAGACTGGAGAACTCACATCTGCTTTCAATGATGACTACTCGTTAAATGTATCCACTAATTACAGTAGCAGTCTATCTTGCAAAGCTAGCATCTGATAAATCCTCCAGAAGTGGTTGCTTTGGTTTCTACCAGCTGCAGCCACTGTTCATCCTTGATGAAAGGGACCATGTTGTTTGGCTGGAAACTTACTCAGCTCTGCTTGATCCTTTGATTCTATTTTAGCAGACAGTTGAACAAGAGCTAAAGAGTTGATACCTATTACTAATAGTGTGACTTAGCTCTGTTGCACTCTGATAGTATACTGTCTAACAATCAAGTAATAAACTTCATATAGCAAAAATAAGCCCTTTGTGCCTTTTAATGAACCAAGGTCAAAATCATTAGTACTTTCCAGTATGTTTTACTGATTTGTTCCTGTACTTACTAACCTGAAAGGTCCAGATTACAATATAGCTCAGCAAAGGATTCCTATTGCTATTGCAGCAACTGCTAAGATGACAAAATTCATGAATTTAGCAACATAATGGCAAGTATTAATAAGCCTCATCCTAAATTGCATTCAGATTCCAAAATGTAGTTCTATCATCTTTTAATATTGCTTCTCAGTATACAGTATTCCTTTGGTGTTTGATACATTAGTTTTTGAAGCATCGTTGCATAACGTTTGGAAGTGCCAGCAAAGTGTTGCACTTCTATTTTTATTTCAGAATCCCATTATGGAGTTCGACCTTTCAGTTAGAGCCATAATGGTGTATAGCTGATTTAAGTGATACTGCAGTTGAAAGAGGCAGCTTTTAAGGTCATCACAGCTTAATAAAGTTGTAGGTAGCAAGGGCATATTATGTCAGTGTTTTGATGCATCTTTGAATGAATATTTCCATGTCATTCCGTGTGTCGGTAATGTATTTCTGACTAACTCATGACTGTTAACAATTTCTGTCTGTATAATCAATAAAAGTGGCACTGTGAAATGTGATCCTCTTTGGTCTGCAGGCCAGCATTGGGTGGTCTCCTTACATCATCTTATCGGCAGCACCAAGAATCCTTGGCAGCGGAAAGAGAGAGGCGACGTCAGGAGAGAGAAGAGAGGTTGCAAAGGATAGAGCGGGAAGAGAGAAACAAATTCAAGTAGGAGATAATAGTGTTCGTTAATGATTTGTTGCCTTAATGCAATATTTTCCTAAATAATGGGGAAATTACATTGCAGCATTCTTCCTTCAACTGTGTGCCAAGGTATAAACGTGTTTAAAAATTGATATATTAAACAAAGGGTATTATGAATTGTAGCATTTAATGAAACTGTCAACTTGTGCATACCTAGCCAATTATACTGGCTAGATAACAGCACAGGCCCCAATTCATTAACCAATTTACTCTCCCTCAAATCCTAATGTTTATAAGATGTAGGGGTTTGGGGGACAGGTCTTTTGCTGCCTTAATTTTTTGCTAAGTAAAAACATTTCACTTTTAGGAGCATATGGTACTTTTTGAAATATTGCACTTTTTTAGAATACTTTGCCTCCAATTCCCTTTAATGCATCAAGAGTCATAGAAAATAGATGTTCTCGGAATCACTACACAAACAAACTACAGGGCCTAATCCAAATCCCACTGAAGTAAATGTAACAACAACATTCATTGACTACAGTGGGCTTTGGATCAGGCACATCAAATTAAAATTTATATAAATCTCTCCCAAATTGGAGAAATCAAACCATTTTAAATTAAATAATTTGCCAAAGGGCTGAAATTCAATATATGTACTAGGGAACTTGCAGGAGTTCTGGAAATGCCATATATAAAAAATTGGTTACCCTGTTTGTTAGTTGTACAGTGTCATAGCAGATCTCATTGGACTGGGACTCCTTGTCCATCTGCAGTTATGAAGTATTCTCTGCAAACTGTGCCTAGGAACAATAATTTCACTGGATCATAATCAGGGGTGTGAGGGAAAGAATGTCTCTCATCAAGAAGAAGGTAGCAGGCTATAGACTTGAAAGAGTTGCTATCTCCTCCATAAAGCATTTATTTTATAGTCCTAGAATATATTATTAAGAATTTAGGTGCCAGTTTTCATGGAAATTCGTCTATTGAGATGCAGGTTTGGGCACTTTTCTGTTTTTGTTTCCATTTCTTAGATGTTTACTATCTATTGTGTCTGTAGTGAAGCTGGGAAAGAGGGTATCAGTAAGAGAGGTTATATCAAATCACAAGTAGAAGAAAACTAAGAAAGTTACACACAAGCCTTCTTTAGTCAGTGGAGATGCCCTCCTGGCTCCAGAAGACAGCTAGTTCAAGAAAAAAGGAGCAGGAGGGCAGGGACTAGTGCACCGCAATAGAGTCTTCGGCAGCCAAAAGCTGCCCAAGTTCTTCTGAAACAGAAGCAATTAGCTCCCAATCCTCTAGCTGTAAGCTCTTTCCAAAAACTCTCCCTCCAAATGGTATCATATTGCTACAGCAGGCAGTCATGAGACAGCCAACACCAGCTTTCAGAAAGGAAACTCCCAGTCCAAAAAAGCCACGCAGAGCATTTGGCAGCTTGCATGACAGATCTGCACATCTTGCCGGCAACATACAGTGATAGTGCTGCCGCTGGGGATGGTTCCTAAGATTAGAAAAATGAGACCATACAAATGCATTATAAAAAAAAATCTTCATCCCATTGCATGAGCCCCTCACAGTTGTTAAATTAAGAGTATAGTCCTGTTAAGTGCTGAACAGCCCAAATTCCTAAATACAGCGGTCACCCTTAAAATTTTCCAGTTAGCTAAGATATGGTTGAGATAACTAAATAACTTACTTAGGTACATGTACAATATTTGAGTTATTTTCCATAGTAAGTATACAGCAGGGTTTCCCACAGTATGAAACATACTTCCAGGGTGGGGAAGGGGTGTAGAGGATTAGCCTGGGATACATGGAGAGGCCTCTCCGGGTATGTCTACATTACAGTTAAACACCCATGGCTGGCCCATGTCAGCTGCTTGGGCTCACAGGACTCAGGCTAAGAGAATGTTTAATTGCAGTGTAGACATTCAGAATTGGGGTGCAGCCTGAGCTCTGAGACCCTCCCCCCTCACAGGGTCCTAGAGCCTGGGCTCCGGCCTGAACCCAAACATCTAAAGCACAGTTAAGCAGCCACTTGGCCCGAGCCTTTGGCCCAAGTCAGCTGCCCTAGGCCAGCCACAGGTTTTTAATTGCAGTGTACAAATACCCTCTGTTTTCTCCAGAATCTCAACTTTCTCTTTTTTAAACATTAGTCTCCTAGCTGTTAGAGTTGCAAAGAAAATATAGAAACTGTGAACCAATGTGTAACAAACACGTTGATGGTGTCTTTAGCTTGCAGTGAGACTGAAACTCTTAAGATGTGCACTGCATTTTTCATTTCAGTGGTGCTAATTCCAATGCCAATGATGAATGTCAGCATTATAGACTATTTCATCAAAGCATGTAAGAAAGGAAGTATCATATTATGAAGATCTTCACCATCTGCTCTGAGTGACTGCTCATATGGGGTAGAGCATTAACAACACATGGTAGGATTGAAGAGGAGCTAGATCAGTTTCATTCTCCTGAAGGGGACTCTCCTTTTTTAAGGATTAGAAACCAGTGGTCTAGAGAATAGTGTGTATATTTAAGTATCTTTATCTATATATATAATTTGACAAATTTTTACGGGTGACATCTGAATGTGAGTGCTAAGGAAGGGGCATGATAACTGTCTTCAGATGTTTGATTGGTGCGTGCCCCAGGGATGGTGAGTAATTATTTCATTTGATACACAGAGTATGAAGAGAAATAATGGGATGTGTTCAGTAAGTGGAAGATTTCTGGAAAACTTCCTGGCACTGAGGCCTTATAGGCTGAGAGATAGTCTGAAGTGATGAAAGTCCCATCAGTTTTGTCTAACCACTTGACAAAACACTATGAAATGGACCATAGGGAACAATCTTGCATCAGCAGGGGAGTGGGCTAGATGTTCTAACAGGACTTCTGACTTCTGCAAGTCTTATATAACCCTATGAGATAAACATGCTGCAAATAATATAAAGAACATTTCAGCAATAAAAATCATGGGTGGGATATCACACCCAGTAATTACACTACCCAAGTGTTAGGCAAAGTTGATCTGGCAAAAGTGAAAGAAAAGAGTTACTTGTGGGAGGAGAGAATAAGTGGAACTGGAGGAGAAAGAATAACAGAAATGTGAGGACAGATGTAAGTAGTGGCATTTGAGGAATTGTAACTTGTCCAGAAGTCAGGGCCATGAAAAATAATAGGCAAACACAGAATTATGTGCCAGAAATTCTATTTTGGGCTTCTAAGCCTGTAATTCAAAGTTGCCCATTTTTATTCTATGCTTCATATCCTTCCCCACTGTACATATTTGGCACGATGGTGACATGCAGTGTATCTCTATACATTTGAACACACATACACCCTCTTCCACATTTATTCAGAGAGTGGATGCAAATGTCTTCAGTGTAGATAGTCAGTCTTCATTATCTTTAATTGTCTTGGTTTTAGCTGTTTATTTCTCTTATTATTTACATCTGTTACCTTCCTTATTCTTGTTCCTTCTTATTCTTTGATTTCCTCTGCAACTTAAGCCGTGATTATTTAGACAAAAGAGAGGAACTAAGGCAAGCAAGAGAAGAGAGGTTTGTACCTTTTGCTTTCTGCTTTCAGTTGCTTTCCACTTATTATGTCCATTATCATGTGGCTGTTGGCTATTTAAGTACACTTTTAACCAGGCATGCAAGGGACAATTTTATTTAAAAAGAAACCTATAAAAATGTTGTACTTTCACTAAAGCGAACAATGAGTCCAATCATGGGTGTAGGAATAAATAAGAGTGTAGCAGGACTGGTAGGCATGGGATTGGTAGATTGACATAACTTTTATCTGTTGATTTGGGAAATAATACCAAGTATTACATTAGAACCAGAAATTTGCCCAAATATTAGTATGGTTATAGTTCTTCTAAACCAGTGTTTTTCAACCGATGGGTACAAATCTTCAGGGGAGGTCATGAGCCACTGAAAATTTTATTGTTATCTAAAGCAAAGAAAATTGGTTATCAAAAAAAATTCTCATTCCCCCACTCCCAGCATACCCGTATCCTTCAAGGTCCAGTATTTTCTTAGAACCACTCAAAACACACAAATAAATTATATATGCTTAACATTAGTATTGATGATTTTTTTATTCTTTCATAATAAATATAATGCTAATTTCAATTTTTTTTACTCTAAATAAAAGATTAGCAACTGGAAAGGTTGAGAAATACTGTACTAAGCATTTAGGTTCCTACGCCCATGAAAGTAAGTTTTCCAGGAGCACTCAAATAACAGACTTTGTCTTCCAGTAGTTTAACCTTCCTTTTCAATAGTGGTTATTAAAGGCTAGATGGAATTCTTGTTTTCATGTGTAAAATGTGCATGTTACTAACCAGATAACAGACAGAAAAAATCAAGAATGCTACAATTCTGTTTTGCGTAACATGTGCAGCATCCTTACCATTGAAAGACTACTAGACAAAGTGACCCATGGAGTCCTTTAAAAATTATATTTCATTACATTAATGTGAAGAAATCATCTAACTGGTAGATTTATCTCTGGCAATACAAATCATCACACGGGAGGCAATTTCCTCCTTCAAACTTAGTCTGATCCAGCAGCAATTCTGTTGTGGCTAAGGTGGCCATTATTATAAATGATTTTGATGTTTCTAAAATCAAACAGAGGCTGATGTGCTTCCCCTCGTCTTTATAGCCAAAATACAACCATTTAAAGCATCTTGTGAAATGAAACACATCTGACTGCATAAGCACCAAACACTGACTGTAGCTGGGAAAAACTTTTACCGCAATCCTGCTGGTCGGCTAGATTTGAAACAAATTAGAAGTGAGTTCTCCGGCATTTTCAAGTTGTAATGGAACATGCTAAAGTAAGCTGGAGTATTTTTTGGAAATGTTCACCAGCAGGGCATCATTGCTGTGCTGCCTGGGCCAATTTTACCAGTCATTAGCAATATATCTTGATGTGTATATATCTTCAAATGAAAAGCTAAACTTTTATTTCCTTCTTATGAAGAGGAAAGAAACATCTCTCTTAGACAGTCCGTAAATGCACTGTCAAACATCAGTCATCTATTGCATTGGCCTTACGTAATTTTTTTTAATAAAGTCCTTTGCATCAGACAGCTTCTGACAGTGCACTTTTATGGGCTATTTTGCAAACATATATCCCACATTAGAACAAAATAAGCACAAAAAGCTCTGCTGAAATCCCCCATTGTCTAAGTTTCTCCAAGTTTTGGAGCAGTCTTGTGTAGTATAAGATATTATATGAGCCCCTGTATGCAGTACCTATGGTAATTTATGTCCTGAGCCAGAGCCAACTGACGTCAGTGGGAGGTTTTCCATTGACTTCATTGGGCTTTGGATCAGGACTTTAATGAGGAAGTAAAAAGTTTAACTCTGCATTTCCTTGGTTTTGCAAGCATGAATCAGCAACATTATTTTCATGTGTTTTTGTGTTTGATAGCATATAGTTTGCAATGATAATTTAAAAATGTCCTTGCAAAGGAACACTCCCAGAATCCTTCCTAGATGTTTACAGTTCAAATGGAAATGTTCCTGTTCTTTATTCTGACCTATATCTGGTGACTTTGCTGAAACAGAGGGTCATGTCGAATTTCCAGGGCACTGCTCACAGATCTAGAGAACTTCAGATTACATTTTTATTCTCTTAAACAAAATAAATGGAATTGGTTGCTCATGAAACATACCAAACTGACAACCCAGGGGTTGGTGCCTTTTAGCCATGAAACAGGTTCAGCATGTGCACTGGCCCTGCAAGTTGCCCTGACCTAGAGGAACATGGACACATGGATGGCAGCAGTGCCTCAACCCTGGACTGGAAGAACCACATGTAGGAGAGAGACAGTAGTTCATTCTTTATACACATTCAAACCATGGTCTTCATAAGGCTGCTAACAAGAAAGCTAATGTGATGGTGCATTTGATAATATAGATACCTGCTCACTAGGAACTAAATTGAAACCATCCACTCATTTATCATAACTCACTTAAAAATTGTGAAATGGAAACAACTTTTGGTCTAGATTCATACTTGTTGCCTATTGGTATAAAGCTCCATATAGACCTTTACTAATGCCTTGAGTTACCAAGTATACACGTGAACCTTAAATCTGAATATTCTCCATCTTCAGTTTGTTGTATAATGCCATGAGGTCTGCTGCTGCTATATGAGTTCATTTTGACTAGATACAGTTGTGTATGTTGACAGGCTGCTATTTTCCTGGTGAATTTAATTCTGCAGCACCAAACCACAGAAGCAAAAAAAGTTAAAATAGCTGAAAAAGAGCAGAGGACAATAAAATTTCGTAGTTCCTCATGTTATGGGGGATCAGTCCAGATCATTGCTGTAGTGCATTGGCACATTGCAGAAAACTTCATTGCAGCCAGCTGTTCTGTACCTGGTTTAGCTGAGCGATCTATTTGAACGTCTCTTTATGAGTCTGAAGTTCCATCTGCTCAGTTTGTGGGGAGAGGGAAGGCTGAATACCTGACTGACTGCGGTTAAAATAAGGGCTGGTTTCATTAACTGTGTAACAAAAGACCATGATAATGTTTGTGAAGGGCTTTCTCTTCTTTTGGAAAAAAATCATTCTTTAGAATTGGCTTCATGCTAGAACTGTAAACAGTTCTTATTTTATAACCATACAAGTATGTGGCTTGTTACATTTTCATCCAAAGTTTGTAGGGGTTCCTTTTCCTGCAAAATCTCAGTTCAAATCATGCCTATACCTCCAGAGGAATAAAAGAAAATAAGTTTGTTCTTCATTATTGTGGTTTATAATAATGCAACTTGCATTAGAAAACACAAGTGCTCTTCAAAGACATCTTTATATGCTGTATAGTTATGCTTGTGAATGTGTGTGTGTGATTACTAAATGCACTAAGCATGTTTGTTACCACATGTGGCTGACTTCCTTTACCCTTACTGAATTTAATATACACGTGTACAGTAATTCTGCCTGTCAGGGAGGCAGGATTGGGGAAGGGGCTGTTCCTTGTCATGATGTGTTTACAGCAGTGGGTTATTGGAGGATGACCACATAGTCTTTCAGGGACATAGGCAGTAGTCTTGATTAACCTGTTAAACAGCTCACTTGTGGGTAAGACAGAGTCAGGAGCCTGTTACAGCTGTATTCATAAATTTATTCCTGAGCAAAATAATGGTGGATAAAATTAGCAGACATCTGGAAGAGGCACATATTCCAAAGTTATTTTGGTCCAAATGTATAAAGCACAGTATGAAGAATATGATTGGTAGCTGGTCTTAATAAACAGTTAGTGAGTTCTGCCTGCCTAAAATGCAAAACAGATGTATCTTTGTTCTTTTAAACTGACTTTGATGAATAAACTATATGTGACGTCAGGTCCAAGCTATTGGATGTCTGAGTCCGGCAGAAAAATTTTTTAGAATAAAAAAAAGAAAAGTTTCCATTATAGACTCTGGAGAGAACAAAGTGAATTCCAGTGCATTGCTGTTAGAGCAAATAGAAGCAGGTTCAGAGCCTTAGATAGTCCTCAGTCCAAAAGTTTATTATTGGTATTATTTTCAGGGAGAGCTGCTTTTGTCTGCTGGACTGAACACTTTCCCTCTCCCTGCAGCAAGTCTGGGACTTCGGCTATTTGCATCAGTTTAGGGGGCTGGGTTTTGGGGGGGCTTTTTGGGAGGAGGGGTGGAAGAGGGAGCAGGTAAATGCTTCCAAAAAGGAGGAAGGCAGGACTGTGTAGACAGGATACAATATCTGAGGATTGTGTAATGATACCATTTTTTGTTTTGTCATGAGCAATTTAACATTTTTTTGCTTAATATCTTTTGCTGTGGTGCACTTTTACTGGCAGACTGACCCAGCAGTCGGTGTAGCACTGTAATCCTTGTGTCAGGAAGTCAATTCATTCTCTGCAGGTGCTTCGTCCCTAAACAAGCATCAACCACTGGCTTCTCTTTCTTTACGGAAACCCTTTGGAATTTAACTTTCAGATACAAATACTTGGAGAAGTTGGCAGCTGAGGAGTATGAGAAGGAGCTGAAGAGTCGGAGTATATGCCGAGGCAGAAGCGAGCTGTCTTTGAACTTGAGCTCTCCTTCAGCCCCATCCTCTCCCATTCCCAAGTGCATCAGCCCAGCATCCATAGAGTCCCAGGAGGAGCTGAAGACCCCTTCAACGCCCCATGGGACCCCTCAGCCCCCTGAAGGTGAGTGCAAGGGAGGATGGGGAGAAGGAGCTAATTTTGTCATTGCGTCTCTCTGTTAAACACACGTTTTTTGTGCGTGAATACAGGAATATAAGCTCTAGGGTGCCACAACTCATTTCAGGGGTCGTAACTCGACAGATTAGTCTGTGCTGTCTGACTGCATTTTTCTCTTGCTTTCTCAAATGCCTTCTGAGCTACTCATGCTAGGGATATGTTATAATTCATTGTTGTTATTACTTATGGTTATTATTATTGCCCATTGTTATTAGAACAAAACAATTATAAAATGCAACATGCAGAGGATCTGATTTTAGCATCATGTTCCTTGTATATCAGTTGTTACTGAATACTAAAACAATAGTGCTCCTGCCAACACGTTTTGCTTATGTGGATTCTCTGAAAGAAATACAACTGCTGAAAGCCAAGATTATAATAATGTTCCAGCATAGCACAAGCTGAATGTGACAAACAGAAGAAATATTGAATTTAAGGGGGAACTTTGTTGGTTATTTTTAATGCACACAAAAAAAATAAAATTGTAGCAAAACTAATAACGGGGACCAAATGCAATTAGGAAGAAGGAAAGTATAATTAGTATTTTATGTTGTTTGTTTGTTGTCAGATAATTTATTGGTGTCCAAAGTGATATTATGCATGCACATCATTCCACCACTTGCATCATGTGTCCCTCTGTCCAAAAAATCCCAAACCTACAGAGATGCATATTCTTGCCACATGACGCTGCATTAACATTGGGAGCCTCTGTGCATGTTGTGGATGAATTATTGCCATCATTTTCTTTTATTTGATTTGATTTCCTACTACATGCTATTGGTGATTGATGCTTCTATAATTTGTGCTACTTGGTTTTATTGGGTATCATGGCTTTGAAGCATGTTGTAAAGCAATACAACTGTGAAAGAAGATACTGAAGTTGCACTTTGACTTTGGGTGTATTTACTCTCATAGCATTAAATCTTAAGTCAAGTTTATTTAGTTTGAGTTTACATGATTTCATAATTACACTACCAATTTCTTTGGATAGTAGAGCCCCCACAAGTCTCTGTGGAATAATTGCTCAGAAAATATGGATATTTTACGGTAATGTTTGTCTTTCAAAATATTTAAAATCCCAGTTCTTCAAATCCATTATTGCTTTTAGAGCAAATGAGCTAGATTTTTCCACCATTAGGATTTCACAACTGGGTAAGGAAGAAGTATCTCTTTTATGATGATTATTTTAACATATTTCCCCTGGAAGCATTTTAAAAATGACAGTATAAAATGAAGCATGTAGTTAGAACAGGTGCAGAGAGTAACTCCGGGCAGCTGGACAATGGAGAGGCTATCAGCAGACAGCCAGCAGGTGCCCAGGGTATCTGAAGTGAAGCACCTAACAAAAAACAGGTGTACATGGGGTAGCCAAAAGATAGTACCTGGGAACTGGGCTAGTGGGCAGAGCAACGGCTGGCACAAAGGAGGTGGGCAGTGCAGCAGCAGACAAAATTTGGCAGAAGGCAGCTCTGGGCGTTCTTCAGGTAGCTAGGACAGCATCAGTATATGGGCCCTGAAATTTATTTATTTCAGTGGGAGTTTTACCTGAATAAGGATTGCTGTCTCATGCCTTCAGTCAGCAGCAGGAAGGCAGCACTGGGGATTTGGCAAGTGAGGCAGGGTGGCAAGCACCCCAGGCTGCTGTGAACTAGACAGCACTACACTGGCTGACATTTTGTGTGCCAGTTTTCATGCCATGTTCACAGACCACCTCACACACACTAATGAATGTAGCCTCACAACAACCCTCTACAGTCAGGAAATATTATATGCCCCATTTTATGAATGGGGAAACTGAAAACATTGACCTGCATACGGTCGTATAGGGTGGCTGAGGCAGATGTAGGAACTCAGCTGTCCCTGAATCCCAGTCTAATGCTTTAACCGTAAGATACTGCTTCTTCCCAAGCAAAGAGCAAATTGCAGAAGGAAAACGTGCTACATTCTATGCACTGTAAGACACAATCCTGCAAAGAAATGTGTTCATTATCAGCTGGATTCTTTTATTTGCTGTGTGTGATTAAGGGGAGATGTGCAGTCTTGCTGAGTTCCGAAGTTTTGGTGTACCACCCCTATGTAACTAAAAAGAAAGATTCGCACCAGCCCCAGTGGATTCTGGGTGTGCCCAGACATTTGAATCAGGAGGGCTTGATTAGAAATGAAATTCTGCAGATGGGTCATATTTGTCCATGCAGATGCATATATGCATCCCTCAACAGGTAGGAGCTGAGAAGGCTGACTCAAGGTAGGATTATCTAGCTCAGACTCTGGACAATTGTTAAGGAGCAAGACTGGGAATGCTTTTGTTCTCTCATTGGGCTTGTAGGACTGGCTCACAGCCACATATGAGGAAATGCCACAGTTGTTAGAGACACCAGGTGTTCTGGCAATCACAGGGTTCTTTGGTGGTTGGATCTGAAATGGGTTGTGCAGAGGAGAAGTGGGGGAAATACAGGATGTGGTGGGCAAGGCTCTAGTGGGGAAGGTATAAAACAGTATGAGCAGCTTCTTCTCCAGACCCACACTGTTAGCAGATGTTTGAACCCTTGCAAGGAGATGCTAATTTGCTCATGCTGATTTAGAGCCTGATCTTGTAGACATTGCATGTATACTTAACTTCAAACTCATGAGTAGGCCCATTGAAGGGAATAGGAATAGTCAAATACTTCAAATTAACTAAGCACGTACAGAAGTGTTTGCCGGATTAGAGCCTTGCTGAATATGATGGAGATGGCAGTGGCCTACTTGATCGGAGAAATCAGACTCGGGTGAGCTGTCCTGAGAGTGGAATTTCAGGAACTGCCAAACCTGCTCTTAAACTTGAGCTTGTTGTTTATTTTGTGTTAACTTGTCAATAAGGTCAGGAGACAATTAGTGGCTCATTTGTCATCTGTCCTCTCATATGTCTGCCTGCTGGCTACTCCCCTAAGCTCACAAAGCATCCCCTGAATTGATCAGATAAGAAGGCAGCATCTGTGGGAATAACAGGGTCTAGTGAGGTCAACTAGTCTATTTCCCTTCTAGTGCAGAAAACAGAAGCTGTTGCAAGGCAGGATGAGAGCCATGAGTCCAGAGAGAAATCAGATGTTGTCTGCAGCTTCTTGCCAGCCACCGTTGTGAGTTGGTGGAATCACAGAGGGCAGGTTGGGAGAGAGGGATTTAGAGTAGGTTGAGGAGAGAGGAGAAGCCATTAAGGAATGAGGTCTGGGTGTTACAGTGAGATTGGTGTTGCTAAAGTTAGACATACATTTAGGATGGGTGGCAGAAGATAGGACTGTGTACATTAACAGTCTTATACAGTGCGGTTCATCTGACTTATGTTAGGCTCCTGGATACAGCTAAAAATTTTTAGGTTTTAAGAAATTCAGCTTCCTTACTTCTACTTTGGAAACGCACAGTGCCGATTACTCTTTCAACAGCAGCAACAATGGAAATCTGAACACCTGCTGTTCAGCACTCACAGCTTTCGTCTTGGAACTTGACAGTAGTGGGGTTTCATAACTTCTTGGGAACCCTGCAACTCCAGCATTTGCTCCTCCGGGAATGCCTCACTTTTCTTTTTTCCTGTAGTAGACTTATATTGTTTCATTTTCAGCAGAAACATAGCCAGACATAAGATACAAAACACCATGCATCTTAAAACCTCTTCAGACTCCCTCCTGCTAGTATATCAACCCCAAACGTCCATTGATTTAAAGAAAGTACCTTATTCAACCAATTTGTTTTAATTGTTAATTTAATTTTGATAGAAAGAGGAAAATGATTTAAATGCTGCCAAAGGGAAGTTATAACCATTCCATAACCACTAGTAAACTCAACTCAATCTTAACAAGAACTGTACACGCACACAAACACACACAAAATAAATCTGAGATAAAAACATGATAACTCCACTCACAGTGATTTATTGAGATCTACTGACACAGTGCAGCCAAAAGGATCTCAGCATCATCATTGCCAGGCGGCGTTGAAGATGGATCAGTCGTGCTTCGAATAGAAACTGGTTCCATCACCAGAGTAGCAAGTGAAAATAAGGCCGCCCGAAAACAACATGGTGAAGATCTTTGGAAGCTGAGCTGAAAAGCCTAGGGCACAGCTGGGGAACCGTTGAAAGACTTGCCAGAAACAGACAGGAGTGGAGGAGCTTCATCACTGCCCTAAACGCCAGAAGCATAATAGGAACATGATGATGATCACAGTGATTTTGCACTTCCAATACTTCAGTAAAACCTACTTTGCTTCCATTAGCCCAAATTTAAATCAAAGTCTTTCCCCTTTTAACCAAATCCCTCATGTCAGAAGCATAATTTTAAATGCAATGCTACTGGTGTGGCAGTGCGTGCTTCCTTGCCTTGACCCTCCACAATGCTTCAACACATATCTGGAGGGCTCACTTGTAGGGATCAGAGGATGGTTACTCTTTTGGGGCTTGTCTTCACTATGGGCTAAATCAGTGTGGTTGCGATCGATGCACTGGGCATCAATTTAGCAGATTTGGTGAAGACACGATAAGTTGATGGGAGAGCGCTCTGCCGTTGACTTAATTAATCCACTTCCACAAGAGGCAGAAGCCATGTTGACCATAGAGCGTCTCCCGTCGACACCAGTTAAGTCATTGTAAGTTACGTTGACTTACGTTACAAAACTTTACTACAGTAACTTTGACTTACATCGCTTATGTAGATAAGGTCTTAGTCTTAGTCTCTATGCTGTGTCTGCCATCAAGGTTGCCAATTGTCATGGTAGTTTTTCTGATGTGAAAACTGGTCCAGTAGATGCTGGACTGAAACCAACAATTCATTTCATATAAGTAACCAAATAGACATCTGCTGAAAATGGAGTTTGTCGCATATGTTCTCTCCAATTTCAACATGACCATTACATTTATCATATAGTGCAAATGCAAGAGACAGATATATGGTGAGCTCAATATTTTTATTCTCTCTGTAGTACGTCTTGAATATTTAGTATTTTTGAGTTTCACTGGCAGAGGTTTTGGTGGATTTATGTTATTACTTATGTTGTTTCGATATATCTTGGATCATTTGACACTATCTCAGAAGCTAGAGAGACACCATCAAAGTGGTTGAGTAACAGCACTTCAATCTTTTGTTCTGGAAGTGCTGTTCTGTGTATTATAATGCCAGAAATGCAGAATACTAAGGACTCCCTGAACTAGGAAAGAGATAAATAACATACTCCAAGAGTCTATACCATATTGCTATTTACACTTAGTTATATGTTGGCTTGTGTTAATGTACCGCTTCCATCTATTACACAGGAACTATTCCAAATGCATAGAAAATATAAAACCTCTTTTAAGCTATTTTCTGTTTATTTTTTTCTGCTCCTAAATATTTATCAGATATTCCCAATTCTTTCCTCTGTTAAACTAAAATCTCTGATGCAATCTCTTGACCATGGTATCATAAATAATGTCAGATCTGGCCAAGTGTTCAACTGTTCCCTTCTTTTTAGAGAAGCTGTTCTTTTCAGACATCAGAGAACAACTCTTTTGGAGAGAAAGATTGAAAGTTCTATTCCATGTGCCAATTGTATAAAGGTTAGCTGATGACAGTCGTGTCTTTTGTATGTTGTGATCATTACAATGTGACAAAGTGATAGGTCTCAAATATCTCAGTATCATATTAATTCAGTGCTCAGCTATGTGACACAGCCTGACTTCTTAAGGACACGTAAGGTTGTATCTTAGCAGTATTGTACTTCTGCCTTGCCTTGAAAAGAGATAGTGGTTTCCCTGTGTTCTGGAAGCTATGGCTCACATACGCTCTGTGCGTTCAAATTGTCTGGCCAATTAATAGCACTAGATCTGCTCTGTATATAATGCTGATTTTCTCTTGGGTAATGCATGGGTGTGAGACACCTTAGATATGATGCAGAGGATTAGATAGATCTTGGTCCCATTGACTTCAAGGGATCAGGACTTCACTCTTAGCATTAACATTTACAAGGCAAAAATTATGCTTTGTAGGCATGTGTGAAATTGGACAATACTGAACACTATCTGGTTTAGTGATGTGATTTGGAAAGGTATGCTTCATAGAAAGATAAAGATAGGCTTAATAAAATGTACAAATGTGTACTTAGAAAACATGACTGGATTTTTGTCTCAGGATGTGAAATTCCTTTGCACTGAGAATGAGAGAAACTTAAAGAATCCTCATTACCTCCAATATTTTGGGCTTTTGCCTTCAAAGGCTAAATCCATTTACCTTCTCTCTAGAGCAGTGGTGAGCAACCTGTGGCCCGTCAGAGTAATCCGCTGACTGGCCACGAGACAGTTTGTTTACATTGACCATCCGCAGGCACAGCCTCCTGCAGCTTCCAGTGGCCACAATTCCCCGTTCCCAGCCAATGGGAGCTGTGGGCAGCTGTGCCTGCGGACGGTCAATGTAAACAAACTGTCTCGCGGCCCGCCAGCAGATTACCCTGATGGGCCATGTGCAGCCCGCAGTCTGCAGGTTGCCCACCACTGCTGTAGAGGACTGAAATTTTAGGTCCTTCTTCTTTGTTACACTCTCTTATCCAAAGGCTCAATTGAATTCTAATCTCTTTAGTTCTCAGAATATGTCATGTCATATGTAACTGAATCCAGAAGCCATTACAGGCCCTGAAGTGTATATTGCAATATTGTAAATGAAAAGTAAGCAACAAGGGGGAAAACCTGATATGATTAAGGTATTGTAGTTCAACCATCTTGCACAAGATTTAATACAGAGGTGATGTGAAAACTGTGTGGACCTAATATGCATGTACATTTTCATCACTTTTGCATAGCCATTTCAATTTGCCAAGATTTGTAGGCTGCTTGATGTGAATATGTATGGATGCTTTCCAGTGTCTTCGCAGCATAACAAAAAAATCTTGCATGTAAAAATCTGCTGGTTTAGCTGAAAACTGTAAGGTGAATGACTGGATTTCACTGTGTCAGTGATAAAGCAAGAAGGAGGAAACCAAGTGCACCATCAACAATGTATGCCATCTGCCAACCAATTACAAGCTAAATTTATGCCATATGCCATCCAATTGGAAGCTAAATTTATGCCATATGCCAAGCAGTTGGAAGCTCAGTTCAGTTTTGATGTGGCTATTCTGAAGTAAATATGCATGAAAAACATATGCTTTCTGTCAACCAAATTTGTATGACACTGTCATTTCCAGACTGTGCCATTTATAAAACTAACGATTGTATCTTTTTGTTGAAGCTGTCCACATCAGGTGAAAAAGAAGTCAACATAAAAATTCCTTCAGAAATCCAAGGGGATTCAACTACAAGACACTCTCCACTTACTTTTTTGTTTAACTCATTCATTGTAACTCAGTCTGTGTGTTGAGCTTTCATTGCTAGACATGGATTGGATGCCTATTTTCTGATGATTCGACTCTTTCTGTGACCACAATAACCAGACTTCCAATGAAGTATAAGTAAAAAATTATGGATTAGGTTCAGATTGTAAGCAAACATAAATCAAACAAGACTTGCCAAGTTGAACCCATGTTTGGTTCTGTCTGCACACAATGATCAGCAGCCTCTTGCTCATAAAGCTAGACTCTCCATGGACAAAAAAAATCACTCGTAAATTCACATCTTGCTCAGTCGGATGGGTGAGTCTAGACGACCAAGAGAAATTGTTGTTAAGTGAATCTTTTTCTCCATTGTTCTCTCCACCAGTGAGTGCCAGTGAACCTGAACCAGAACCTGAGCCAGAACCAGAACAGGAAACTGAGGCAGAGGCCGAGCAGGGAACGGAGACACCACAGGCTACAGAGGTGGGACCAGAGAGTGAGGTGGAGCAAGGTCCTGAGCGAGAGCCAGAAGAAAGTGCAATACTCAGTGAAAAAGAGAGGCAGAATGAGGAAGTGAACGAAAAAGACAACTGTTCTGCATCCAGCATATCCTCAGCAAGCAGCACTTTAGAGAGGGAAGAAAGAGAGGACAAGTTAACCAGTGACAATGAAACTGGTAAATTGAAGCTTTTTTCAATAAATGCAGGCTTTCCCATAAAGAACATGTTAAATCAGGTGCTTTGGTGTAAAACTAATCAATTAACCAACCTTTCAGCCTGTCCTTCATTAGTATTTCTTCCTTTATGATTCAAATCCATATCTGCTCTCTGTCCGTGGAATTCCATTGACTTCAATGGGGTTTATGTGTGCAGAGCGGCAGAAGAATCAGGCCTTAGTAAAATAAGATTTCCCTCTGATCAAGACCGCTTTCTTCTTTCAACAGTTAATTTACTAACTAGTTAGAGACTGATCCTGCCACTAACCTGCATCCAAAGCTCAGTGAATTCAGTTGGATGTTCCAATGGTATGAGATACCCTAAGATAGTTTGTCATGAGATCGCGAATGCCTGTCTCCACACTATTCACTATCGTGACTGGTAGCCATAATGTTAATACTATAGGAAATTAGGTGAGGTGCTTCTCCAGGTGCTGTATTTCTTTCTTTTCTTCCATCATTCCTGTCTTGGTCAGATATCAGAAATTCAGGGAGACACTTTTTTGAAGTTGCTGACTGTGCAGCTAGAAATGCTGACCATGGCTTGGGTGGAGAAGGCATAAGGAGAACATTGTCCTAAAGGGAACACTTCCACAGTAGCCCACAATAATGGCTGGATGAACCACCAGGTACACTTAAAGGATGTCACCGCCTGCACACATACCCTATGCCCCAGCCTGCTAGGGGAGGAGTTGTGCCATCTAAAATTCCCTCCTGGGAGGTCCAACTCCATGTGGCCAGCAGCCTATGCCAGTGACTAAATGGCAGATTGTGGCCCTTAGTAATTTGATTCTTATACAGTTGTTTACTCTTGAATTAATAGCTATAATATAATTAACATGGCCTCTAAATCTTATTGAGGCACTGCAGTGGCATGCACTGTTCTAAATGGAACACTTTAGATGTTAAAATAAATTAAGTATCGTAACATATGAAGTATATAATCACTCTTTCCTGATGAAATAGAAATTGTTTGGAATCATGGAGATCATGTGTGGTTGGTTAAATTGCCTGCCTTCAGACATTCACATTTTTATCTATAGATTGCAGGGCCAGAAGGGACCACTGTGATCATCTAGTCTGACCTCGTGTGTAACAAAAGCCACAGAGCTTCCCTCAAATAGTTCTTTTGAACTAGTGCATATCTTTTTTTAAAAAATGCAGTATTGATTTAAAAATGGCCTGTGGTGGCAAACCCCATCTCTTTTTTTACAGCAATATGTTACTAAAATGTTACAGGTTCACTATTGTTCACTGTTTAAGGGTCATCAGCTTTTCTTCAGTGCACCGAACTCTCCTTGATGTCACTGGTCAAGGCAGGTATATGGCTCCATGAATACTATTATACCCTTGAAGAAGATGGATAGATAAATGTCTGTGTAAAAATATAAACATAAAAGATGAGTTGAGGAGTTAGTCCCAACAAACTTATCTCTTTGAGACAGCAGTTCCACCTGAGAAGGGCACAGTCAATTTCAAGGACAGTCTTATCATAAATTTGGATCCCTTGTCTTCAGGTATAATGCAGATAATGAAAAGTACCTTCTAGGAATGGAGGTATTGCTTACACCTTCAGTGCTACTGCTTAGTGGGTTGTGAGGGGACCAGCACAGGAAATAAATCATAAAAGCTCACGCTAACTCTCTCTTCCCCTTTCTCCACCAATGTAAGGCAGCTAGAGCCTCTGTTTTAGAGTAGATGATGAAAGGCTTTGAACACATAGGGGATGGAGACTATCTTCTGCTTCCTCCTCTTCAAGCAGACAAGATGTTGCTAACTGTCAGTATTGCAGATTACTCAGCTGGTGTTCAGCAAAAACTGTACTGGTTATGAAACAGACTGTGGCTCTCATCACGCTGTTGCATAGTCCAAATGTAAATGAGGAGCGAATGGGTTACACATTTTTTTTTCACGCTCAGCACATTTTAGTCCTGGCTGTTTCCAACTTGATGAACTTTAACTTCTTGTCACATTGAATCCATTTCTCATACACTGCTGCAGTACTATTTTCCTGTTGTACTATAGCTTAATGAAATAGGCTTCAGCATTATAGTAAAGGCTCATTGGTTGAGAGACCTAATGTGTTGTGAATTACTAAAGTTTGCAATTTAGTTGGTAAGGGAGCAAATGCAGAACTAGAAATCATGGAGAGTACTCGGTCTGCATGAATTATTTTTGCATTCCTAGGGTTTTGTGCTTTCTCAGACAGTTCTCAGATTCCAGGAAAGGCGCTGTCATTCATGGATTACATTTCTGTGCCTGCCCAGACACAGCAGGGGCAAGGAAATGAAGTGTTTGGTTTTTGGCTCCTCCTTCCTTAGCATCAAACACACTGATCTATGCTTCTTCCAACCCCTCTCATCCTAGGGAGCACTGCAAAGCAGTAGCCAGGAGAAGTAGCGTGCGGGGGATGGATGGGGGAGGGGGCAGCGATATCTACAAGAGTAGCAACAGCAGGAGGCTTTGCAGCAATAATAATGTTTGGCTAGTGAAGAATGAAGTAGATCTTGGGAGCCTAAAATGGGACTCCAAACTCTGTTGTAGAATGTTGAGTGAGCACTATTGGAAAGGAATCAATCTAGGAAGACACAGAAGGTGAGAATCTAGAGGGGGGCTAAATCTTGTGGCATGTATAGAGTGGAGTCTGGGAAATTTTGGACAGTTCTGAAGTCTTTCGGCAATTGAATCTGGTTGGGAATTGGTCTTTGTAAAATCCATAGTGAAGGGGAAGAGGAGAGTCTAGAGGAGATCAAATTTTCTAGGGAGGCAACCTCAGAAAAATCTAGTAGCAAATCTTGGCGAGAGAAGAAGTGAGGGAGCAATCCTGTAGATGGGATGTTGAGGAAAAGGGATCAGTGAAGGTGTCGCAGCTCAGGGCAACTGCACCTGTATTCCTCCCTCTGTGGTCCCTCGAGGGTACCCACTCTAGACTCCAATCTGCATCTCTCTCCCTCCTGAACAGGCTTCACAGTTCCCTGTCTACACTATGGTAATCCCCAGTAAGCCAGACTGCCTAAATAGGCCAGCATCTATGCTTTGCTTTTTCTCCACAGCCTTATGAAAAGCATAATTGCTGGCAGTTATATGTTACAGCACAGCCCTTTATGAGCAAGCACATTTATTTTTAAGGTAAAAGTATTACAGAGAAAACATATAAAAACAATAAAAGTTCCTATATGCATGCTAACAGTTTACCAGAGTTCACCCATCAGTCTAACGTGGCCTCTGTAGGCCAAAGTCCTTCCAGCCTTCCCCAGGAATGATTGGGGCCCAACTTGGACAGAAGTCGTGTCTCTTTGCTGGATCAGGAAGAAAGTCCTGACTCAGTTTAAAATCAGACATTTTATCCACAAAATCCTTTCCTTGTCTAGTGACCTCTGGAGAATCCAGTTTGAACTAGTATATGTGAACCTCTCCAGCTGGTGCCAGCTCTCTGGAGAAGTTACAACCTGAGCGAATATGTCTAATTTCCTCCCACTGTTCTTAGTTCCTGGAAGAGCTGTGGTCACCTTCCCCCAGGGAATTACATACAGTCCGTGCCCACAATGATATATAAATTTAATACACTAAGATCTCCCAAAGATACTGCAGGAAATTGCCATATCTGTCACAAATGGGAAAATGAGGCAAGGAAGAGACTGAGTGTTCAGAAAAGTAAAAAGTGAATTGGTCTTTGTGAAATCCATAGTGAAGGGGAAGAGGAGAGTCTGGAGGAGATCAAATTTTCTAGGGAGGCAACCTCAGAAAAATCTAGTAGCAAATCTTGGCGAGAGAAGAGGTGGGGGAGCAATCCTGTAGATGGGATGTTGAGGAAAAGGGGTCAGTGAAGGGTGTCACAGCTCACTATTTTCATAATCTATTTTTAATTGCAAAATATACTGAAGGTGGAATAAGTCTGGTCTCATTTAATGCCCTTTGAAAAAAGATCTCATATATTTTGGACATACTTTCTGCACTGTGTCCCACCTGGTTGGTGAAGATGTTAAGAGCTATTCAGGAGAATACCTGCATCCTAAGACAGGGGCTGGCTGCATCCTGGACAAAAATTATTTGCTGTAAGCTAATCTTTCTTAACGTTGGGTTCAGCTTCAAATGTAGTTAAGAGCGAGTATGGATGGGGCCATAAACTATTCAACATTAGAAACCCAGGTTGGAATTCCAAGGTTGGAAGTATGCTCCATAATGCACAGTGAATTTTTAAACCCATTTTAACTTAATTTAATTTTAACAAATGATTCAGCTAGACCAGTTTGGGATTTGGGTCTCTTGCCCATAGTATTGATGTGGCCACTGAACTTGCCAAGGAAGAGACTTACCAGAGCAGATGGAAGGGGCTTAAGGTTATAGAAATAAAATAAGTCAACTGATAAAGACATTAAATTTAAAGTGCTAACATAAAAATCCTGACAAAGAAAAAGACAATAGAGTAAAAGGAAAAACAAAAATAAATAAAAGGAGAAACAAAAATAAATAAGAAACTCAAGAGAAAATGCAACCACAGAACTACACACACACACACACACACAAAATCAGCTAAAAGTTAATGTTAAAAGTTAGATTAAAAAAAATATTGATTAAATGTGTAAGGAAGGGAAAGAAAGAATGAAAAACAAAATCATGGTAAGTATTGAAGAACTATTTTCATAATCTATTTTTAATTGCAAAATATACTGAAGGTGAAATAAGCCCGGTCTCATTTAATGCCCTTTGAAAAAAGATCTCATATATTTTGCACATACTTTCTGCACTGTGTCCCACCTGGTTGGGGAAGATGTTAAGAGCTATTCAGGAGAATACCTGCTTCCTACAATCTACTTTGATCATTTATTTTGATGGTTTTATTGTTGTTCGGTTTTAATTATTTATGACGTCTCATGCACTAGTTAATTTTGCAACTTCTATACTGCAGAATACAATATGTATTGTTATATCTTGCTGAGAGGTGGGCAGAGGCCACTATATTTCAATTTGATTGTAGTTTAAAAGCAGGTCAGTATTTATGGTCAGCAGATAACATTTTCAAAAACACCCAAATGACTTGGGAACCTAAGTGCATTAGTCATTTTTGAAAATGTGACTTAGGCTCCTAAGTTATTTAGGTGCTTTTGAAAATTTTACTCTGTGTGCACAATTCACTCTGCCAGAGACCCCAGAGGTCACTCTGGTGAATATGACCAAAGCACCCAGGAGTTGTGCTAAGCGCAACCAGAGTTTAAAGCTGCCCTCCCCTGGCCAGTGGTGGTTGCGGTGGAGAAGGATGGGGTGGGTGGATATCCAAATTCTGTTGGCCTCAGACTGAAAAAACACTCTTTCGTAGAGTAACACCTGTTTCCAGCCATGTCAAGAATACCACAGGAGCAGCCCTCTGACAATGTTTTCATCCTCCCACTTCTTGTCATAGTCCAGAGCAGAAAGCACAGAGACACTGGAAATGTGTACAGGTGCCATCCAGTCTTGTGTGGCCTTTGGACTAATAAATGGTCAGATTCATTGACAGTCTGGGTATCCAGTAAAATAATGTGGGCCAGAACTCCTCAGTGAGCAATTGCCAACATGTAACCAGTTATTTTCTCTATATAAAATTAAAAGAGCACTTCCAAGAAGCAGTTTGGTCTGTGTCCTTAGAGTCACTGAGTACCTCCTGAGATGTTCCGAGCACCTTCAGCTCCCACTACCTGAATGGCTGCTATGCACTTCTCAGAGAAACACTCACCAACTTGCTGAATCAGGCTGTAGGTTTGTGCTATTGATTACATGTAATTTCCAAATATTTCTGAAACTTTGGACTTGTCTACCTGAATATTTAGTTCACAGCAACCTGTGATTTCAGTCTTCCTTTGCACTAATCTGCTGCGCACTGTCAGTCTGTGTAGAATCTGTTGATGCACACTAGAAGTTCCCTAGTGCACTATGAACTGCTCCCATTTGAAAGTGGTGTAGATCAAAGCACACTACTAAACAGTTAGTGCACATTGGCAGTGTCCCTATGGACAGTCAGCGTGAGAGAGATTCACAACCCAGCTTGCTGCACATTCAGTCTTTGTATAGACAGGTCCTTTATCTGGTTTCATACTATAATTGTACATGTATCACCAAAGACATTTCTAATGCCATTTTTAGGATTCCTGACACCCTGTTGCTTTTCCGTTCATTGTGTGTGTGATTACAGGTACGTGGTCACAAACTATTCAAGATGCTGGTGTGAATGAGCAGTGCAGCAACATTCTCAACAACAAACGGTTCATGCTGGATATGTTGTATGCCCATAACAAGAAACCCAAGGATGAAGAGGAGAAAGAGCTGGAGGAGAAGGAGGAGGAAAAGAAGGAGACGGAGGAAAGTGATGAGTCAATCACCAGCCTAGCCAGTAGGATCTCTATCCTGCAGGCCAGCAAGCAGGCCAAAGATGAAAGTGTCAAAAAGGTGGAGATTGGAAATCTGGACAACCAAGGCAGCGTGAAAGCTTTTGCAGAAAAATTCAACAATGTTGAGCTGGCCAACGGGACAGTATTGCCTGAGGGTGAGTTTGATGAAAAAGTCCCTGAGAAAACACCAGCACAGCCCAAGAAGGAATCTGATTACATTTGGGATCAGCTCATGGCTAATCCTAGAGAACTTAAAATCAAAGACATGGATTTTACAGACTTGGGGGATGAGGATGATGTAGATGTGTTGGACATTGATATGGGTCCTGGGGACTCCCTAGTTCCCCCTCCCCCACCTCCACCTTCCTTTTTGGGTTTGCCTCCTCCACCACCTCTCCCTCTGTTTGGATGTCCACCTCCACCCTCTGGTAATTTATTGGCTCCTCCTCCACTGTTCAGCACTCCTCAGGGTTCAGGGTCACCCCAGGTTTCTAGGGGTCAGCCAGCATTCATGAAGAAGAAGAAAACCATCCGTCTGTTTTGGAATGAGGTACGGCCATTTGAGTGGCAGTGTAAAAATAACAAACGCTGTAAAGAATTCCTGTGGTCGAAACTGGAACCCATTAAAGTGGACACTTCCAAACTGGAGCACCTCTTTGAGTCTAAATCCAAGGAACTGCCGATCACAAAGGTATTTCTAATGTTTAGTTTGTTTTTATTAATTTTGAGTTTGTTTTTAGATTAATTTAGATGATATTTTATGCTTAAAGGGTTTAAAAAACAAAGGAAATTAACAAAGATGTTTTATGTATGTTCTATATTCGTGCACATACGTATTCTAGAAAGACAGACAGACACTCCATGAACTGACAATAAGAGCTGAGCCCCAAACAATATACATGCCTAGGCACTGCTCTTGTGAATCATATTTCTATACCACATTTTTGTATTTCACTTCATCTGGGGAGTATTAGCATTGTAAACTTCATAGCCAGAATTTTCAAACATAGGTTTGTCTACATAGGGGGTATCCAGGAATATTAATCCAAATTAATTAAAGGTACGAATTTGAAGTGGATTAGTTAAACCATACTGAGTCCCTGTGTGGGTGCTATGGTTCAGAATTAAAGTGGCCTAAATTCAATTTGGCTTAATTCACTTACAAAGTGAATTAAACTATCCTACAATAAGGCCACTATAATTCTGAATGAGAGTGTTCTCACAGGGTTTGAATGCGGTTTAACTAATGCTCTTCAAATTCACACCTTTAAATAAATTTGGATTAATTTTCCTGAATGTCCCAGTGTTGACAAATCATTATAGATACCTAAAAACTTTAAGCACCCACATTTTAAAATGTTGTCCCCATGGATACCAAAGTGCATCATTCATTAAGGAAAGGTAATTCAGATCTGTGTATCTGGCTACTTTTACCTTGCTAGTAAAATTTAAAGCTTTATCGTTGCGCGTATATGGAGACGAGGCAAAACAGGGCTTGTTATAATTGGACACCACATGAAATCATTGTAATATATTCTCATAACATATATCCTGTAATATATCTTCATACTATTTTCATAATCATTCTAGGAATTATTCCTGAAAGGGTCATAACATTAAAGTATGGTTCTGCTTTGAAATGTGCAAATAGTCTTGTGGTTCCATGTTAATTGTCTCTCTTATGTTTTCCATTTCAAATGTGTTAAGATTACTTGTCAAAAGAACTTTTTGTCATATTGCCAAGCCCTGCAAACATAACCTGGGTTCTCTTCTTTTCATGCATAATTTTTTTTGCCACCTTGCACAGAAATGTTTTTTATCCTTAACTTAGATAACTTGACTATCCAAATTTCATTATGAAAATATGAAATTTTCATGAGAGAAAATCTTGATTTGCTAACACTTCTGTGTTTCATAGGAACATTATCATAAAAATAAACCTTAAAGGCTGATAACATAACCATTTAATGCTGAACTCTTATGACGTCTCTTGTAGTTGAATTTAATGGAGATTTAAAGTTAGCTTTTAAAAGTTCTTAGCTAGAACCCTTGCTGTTCATGACTGTATTGTTTTTGATTTATTAATGTAAGTACAGTAATTGGCATCAGAGAAACAATGCTCTTTTTCAGTTATAGTACGAATAAAAGATACGCCATAAGGCCACATATAAGAGGAACACTCATTGCCAATTTGTATCTGTTGTACATATGCCTAAGTTCTCACATCAGTACAAATTTTATAACAATTCTGAAAAAGCACATCTACTGTGATTATTTTACTTTTCCATTATTGGTACAAATTATTAAGTATCCATATGTTCAAAAACAAACAATCCAGAAGACTAGATGGCTCAAGGTGTTGGGAATTAGATCTCTAGTCCTTCATTTCTAGGTCACTGGTTCAAATCCAATTGAAATTGTTATAAATGGCAGTTTGATAGTCGATGTTGATGTTCTTGGTCAAGCAGACACATCACAGTTGACTGACTCAGCTGGTAGGCCAAGGATTGAATAGATCTGAAATCTTGCACTGTTTTCTCACTCCTAGAGACTGTTCCTCCAGGCCAGTGCTGAGAAATGTTTTATCAGTGCAGGGAAGCTTGCCCTACCTTGCTGTTGCTTTTGGGTATAAGTAGAAGACTTCTGTTTCCAAGGCTATCACCTCACACCTTCAATAAAGACTGAGTCCCCCACCAAAAAAAGAAAAAAATTGTAATTAAAAGTCTGCCTGACTAATTTGTAAAGCTGACTTTGAACCCTGAGCTATATCTGAGAGTGTAATCATTTCAGCCAAAATAATCAGAATTACAGATGTCATACCAGTCATGTATTGGTAATGTGGATAATATAGCTGCAGTTTATAAAATGTTTACACAGCGAACAGTAGGTGTACAAATACATCAATTACATAGATTCCACAGTTGTTATAATTTTAAATTGAATTATCTCTGACACAAGAATAGCTCAATGATTTTTAGTGCATATAGATCTGAAATGTATTTCATACAGATTTTAAAAATAAATCCAATCAATGATTAATTTAGGGCACATTGAGCTTAATTTCACTTCCTCTGCTTTCTCCACTCTTGGCATATTATCCCTCCTCCTCTCCTTCCTTGCAAATAGAAATCTATCATAGAAGGCTCATTCTGAGTATGGACTGGAGCAGACGGAATGAGAATGTTGTCTAGGAGCCATAAAACAAATCATTCCTTGAACTGAATGTAGAGTTATAACATATTTCCACTTCCACAGAGTTTGTTGTATACTTTATAATGTCAATATTTTGATGAACTGGTCTGCCTTTTACATTTACCATAAATTATGATAAAAGTTTAGAATATTTTAATCACTTGATTAATTTTTCCAAATAATTAACCAAGTAGATTCCCACACTCTCCTCACTCATCTCCACCCTACACAAACTTCCCTGTCCTCCATGTGCTTCCAGGTGCTTTGGCGCAGCGTCTACTCTTTGGCTGGCAAGATGAATCAGCAGGTTTCTTTGAAACCAGTGTAGCCTTGAATTGTGAAGAGTAATTTAGATGATGACTTTTCTCTTAGAGGTTAATCTTGGAGTCTCCAAGAGAAAAGTGCTCATCTAAATCACTCTTCAGAATTCAAGGCTGCACTGACTTCAAAGAAACCTGCTGACTCATCTTCTCTACTGCTGTGTCAAAGCACCTACCAGTACATAGAGGGCAGGGATTTCTCTGCATGAGAGATTACAAGTTTAACTTCCATTATGTCCCTTCAGTAGTACAAGATTGGAGTTTCATTATCATTGCACAGAAGATTGCACTGATTTTTTTTAAGACTTACTGTTTTAATGGACAACCTTTGGATAAGCCTGGTAAAATGTTGATGTATAGCCAAACTTTTGAAGCCTTCTTGTCTCTTTCTCTATAATCCAATATCTTTCCTTCCACTCAACCAGACCCTTTTCCTTTCCCATTTTCATCCAGACCACTTTAACATCTTTGATATGAATCCCAGTAATGTTTTGTGTTAGTGCCCTGACTTTCTTCTCTTCCTCTGAGTACAATGAGTCTCTTGGGCTCTGCCTGATCTTTTGGGCTGCACCTTGTGACTTCTGTTCTCTGTGAGCCTGATCCAGCTCCCAGTGAAGTCAGTGGCAAACAGGGCCAGCTCTAGCCATTTCGCTGCCCCATGCACGCCGCTCACTGGTCCCGCTGCTCCGGTGGACCTCCCACAGGCGTGCCTGCAGATGCTCCACCGGAGCCGCGGGACCAGTGGACCCTCCGCAGGGACGCCTGCGGGAGCTCCACCGGAGCTGCCTGCCACCCTCCTGGCAACCGGCAGAGCCCCCCCCACGGCATGCCGCCCCAAGCACACGCTTGGCGCGCTGGGGCCTGGAGCCAGCCCTGGTGGCAAGAGTCCTATGAATTTCAGTGTGCATTGGCTCAGGCCTTATCTCACCGCCACCCCTGATGGTGGTCTTGCCTCTTAAATCCCTGTCTTCTGTGTGTCCAGTCCAAGATCTGTCCTATTTCCCATCTTCGCCTTCTGACAAATCTAAGTTGGGGGGAGTGAGGGCCCCTCTTCTTTGTTCATGCTAGTTGTTGTCTTCAAATCACAAATACCCTGCATCTTCTGTGAGTCACAAGTATCACAGATTATTGACTCCAGGAAACCTGGATCATGTAATGAAGAACAAGAACTAGCCCAACAAAGATTTTCAGACTTCTGAGACTCCCCACAGGTTAGAGGGAATATCATCAAACCTGTGGAGGGCAGGTAGAGCAGATCTTAGATAAAGTAAGAGTAATTAAAGAGACATAACTGAATCTGTAACAAAAAAATAATAATACATGCACGCATGTTTACATCCTCCCCCCTCAGGTTTGCTTTGGTGATTGTGCTCAAATTAGCCCAGCTCTGCCTTTTTCCAGACCAGTTTGTCAATTTCCAGTGAGAACACATCACATTGTGCCTATCTCCTAGTGTCCAATCTGGTCTACTGCACAATAGTGTAAGTCAAGAGGTGCTACAAATTCCGTTGGTTCTCCTAAAAACAGAATACAGAGTAATAAATAAAAGTCCAATCAGTCAGATTTCAATGCAGTAGGTGTAGTCAGTTGCTGATCAGATGAATTGTTCAGAAAATTGTGAGAGAGACTAAAATTAAGATCAGAAGAGAGGATGAGGTATGGATTTTTTGGCTCCGTCTTACCAGATATGCTCCTTGATCCAGCTGCAACCAATTTTACTCCTGTTTCTAATCCTTAACTATGATTTCCACAAAACACAGCTATAAACAGCCACTTCCTGGTGCTAGCTCACAAGAAGTTTTTCATTAAACACAATAGACTACAACAAAATAAAATAAAATATACCTCAGGTAGCTGAATGTAACATGTGGCGACATTTGTGATTTCTGGCAGAAAACTGGTAACATAATGGAGAAAACTACTACATGATTACACGAATCACAGCATCCTCCACTGCAGACAGTTTATTTGTGGGACTAGAGGGCTGTGACCGCTTGTTAGCAGGCATAAAGAGCGAGATCAGATTTCCTCACTGGGCAAGTCTGAAGATTTCTTCCCCTCTTAAACTGCCAAACCAGGCAGATATATTGGCATGGTGGTTCAAAGTATTTATTTTTCTGTGCGGAGAGATGAAAACAAATGCACCTTTGCTGTGTTAAATTATGTTATCATGCAACCCTGCTGCTGTCTGCAGTGCATAGTTTAGAAATTATGTTTTTACTGGCTCATTTCCTATTGGATAGGGCTGAATTTACTGTTCCTGGAGCCTGAGAAACCAGCAGAGAGTAAAGACTAAGGAATATATTCTCATCTGCGTGTACAAGGATATCCCTTGCATGTGCATAACTTCAGTGAAGGCTGAGGGAAATTACACGTGTGGGCTGGGATTTCCAAAGGCGTGTAAGGGAGTTAGAGCTCCAAATCCCATTCAGTTCCTTTTGAAATCCTAATAATCCTTCTTAATCAAGATAGAAATAAATGGGATGCTCTAACTGCTTTCTCACAATTGGAGGACAATGCAATATCCTCCATGTAACTGATGCAGAGTCAGGTGAATCAAATTGTCTTGCTAATTTAAATGCTGCACATGCAGGGGTTACGTTTTTGGGAAGAAGCTATTTTTGTCTTCATGTTAAATAATATAAAAGTACTTGCTTGCAAGGCAATTGGAAAAATCGTATTAAATTTGACTTCTTCGGTATTACCCATAATAAATAATTTGGTACAGTGAAATACAAGTTAGAAAATAGCTGTTTACAAAAGGGTTAGTATGACTGAGACTCAAGAGGAAGTGATCTTAGGTGAACACAGCTTTATTTTTATGTGGTGTTGGCCACTTACTGTGTTCCTGGAAAATTGATTAATGGCCCTGAAGCTGGAAATCACTGCTTTAGGGGAAAGTGTATATCACAATGTGCTTAAATTAGATCCTCCATAAAAAGACTATCCTGTCACACTAGTGAGGGAAGAGGTCAAGAGTGGTTTTAGGGTGTTTTTGGCAAATGTCATGAAGAAAACGAATATGGCAAAATAGAGCTAGAAGATTGAAAGCAAAGTTCACTTTTGGTCATCTAAAAATGTATGTTGGGCCTTGTCTGCATACACAGATGTTGTATCTCATTAACTATACTATACCATTATGACATCCTGACTGTGGACCCAGTTATACTGGTGTAAAAGTGCTTATACCATTAATAGCTATTCTCTTACAAGAAGACAAATAAGCTATAGTGGTAAAAGGCATCTTTACTGCATTCACATTAAAAGAGTCATACAGTTAACAGAAATAGTTATACCAGTATGAAAATGTGTGTAAGCCAGCCTTTAGAACAATTATGATCAAGTTGAGGCTTTGGCACAAGCTCCAAGTAATGCCAGAACTTAGCTGCATTAACCTGAGAGCAGGCCAGGAAACAGGTTGAGACTCAGGTAGTAACAATCTGGTTCCTAGTTCCCCCTTTGATCCAAAAGGGAAATAATCTGCCCCAGCTTTATACCACGCACAAATTACTACTTCTTCCTCACAGGCACAGCTGTGTGAGCTGACATGCTGATGGGTGGATCTAGAGCTTAAAGTTAAGTACATGCTTAAGTGCTTTTGCTGAATAGGGGCTTCAGACTTTAACTCAAATCCCTAAATTTGATCCAGCTATGGATCTGAACAGCATCTTCCCACCTCATATTTGTATGCTAGCAAAGAAGGAGGAAAAGAAAGAATTAGGCTTACAAAGTCCAGTGTGTAACAGAGTCCTACATCATATGCCATATTCAGTTACATCCTTAGCTTTCCAAAAAAGGCACCTTCCAATGCAGTGTGATAAGAAAATAAAAGATACGTTGCCTAAATGAAAACCATGCTGAAAATTTTATAATTCCCCTATACGTGTTTTGCAAATCAGTTTACTTAGTTGGCTAGGCATTTTTGTCACTGTTGGGTGTGGAGAATGTTTGTTTTTTACATTTTTATAAAAAAAAAATACATGACTGAGATCCGTAAAAAGATATTGTTATTAATATTTTTCACTTTCATTATCTGTATTGTCATTATTATCTAACACACTTCACTGGATGATCTCAAAGCCCTTGGTACATATTAAGGACTAGCGTATAGCTGGCCCTATAGGGAAGTGCAAAGGAGATCAGAGAGCAAAAGTATGTCCACACCTGCTCAGGGATCAGCCACAGTACTCTGACCACAATGGATGGGATGGTGTTATTCCTTCACCAGCCACAGGGCAGAACGCAGTGCAGGCAGGACACATGCTGCATCTCCAAAAAGGAAGTGTTGGAGCCCCTTCTGAGAGCAATCATGGAACCATTGTCTACCTTTGTTTTCTAACATAATAGAGCCATTCTGAATCAAGCCAGGCAGATCTATGAGATAGGTAAGTATTACTGTCTCCCTTCTACAAATAGGTCAACTGAGGTAAAGGTTAAGTAACATATCCAAGGTCACATAGCCAGTCAGGAACAGAACCCAGGAGCCCTGCTTCCCAGTTCCCTATTCTAACCGCTCGTACACACTTCTGCTGAGCGGTTCTGCAAATTCTAGCAGTTTCTGGTGACATTTAATTTCTATTAGCTGGAGACAGCTATCACTTTATACTGGTAACATGAAACTTGATCTAAAAATTTTGAATCCATCCCAAATTTCTGTACTCCCAAGCCTCATAGCTAAAAGTACATAATATAGTTATCTTGTCTAGTTATAAGACTAATTTCTGCCTTTTAGTTTAAACTCAGACAACCCCCACTGACTTCTACTGTCATTTACTTGCATGCATCCCCAGTGAATTTACCCTATATTTTGCTTATAGATGCACTCGTTTTTATTGTCAGTGTTGCTACTATTACATAAGTTCAAGTCATTGAAGACCGATGTAAATTTTTGCTTTGTATTATCAGAGAATTGTATCAAAGTTAATTTTCTTATCTTTACCTGTTTACCAAGAAAACTGCTGCAGATGGAAAGAGACAAGAGATCATTGTGCTGGACTCAAAACGAAGCAACGCTATTAATATTGGATTGACAGTGTTACCTCCGCCAAGGACCATCAAGACTGCTATTTTGAACTTTGATGAATATGCCTTAAACAAGGAGGGAATAGAGGTAAGAAGGGATAGTCCAGTATGGTCAGGGTTAAATTGTGAGCATATAATTTTGCCCAAGTATTATATATACTGTCGTTCATCGCTGTGTAATGAAAAAATCTTTGTGCCTTATTTTCATCCTTGGGGGCTGACATTAGTTATATGTACCTGTGGGTTCTTGTATTCAATCCTCCATCTTTATTACTCAAAGACTGATTTTTTTTAAAAACTTAAGTCCCAAAAGTTTGGCTTCTAAATCCATATTTAGTATTTTCAGACGTGCAGAGTACTTTAAACTCCAGTTGGTATCCCGTGGAAACTGCAGGTGCTCTGCCTCTCTGAACATCAGGCTGTTTATTAAGTGTCATTCTGTGCTTAACTTTTAAGAAAATGTGAATCTAAATTCCTGTTGAGATTTTCAGGGTGGTAGCAGTCAGATATCTTTCTTTGTGTATGCTCTCAAAGTTTAATTTCAGTTTCTTTAAGTTATTAAAAATCCTAAATACAGTTCATCAGACATATATATTAAATGTCAAACACTTGCACATCCAAGTATCTACAAGGAATAAATTCACAGTTCCTAGAACTGTTGGAAACTGTACAAGGTTAATAAAGTTCATGCCTGGTTTGCTATTGCAGTTCTAGATTGTATATCAAATGGAAAACAAATGCAATGGCGGGTTGTCCTCAGAATAGCATCTCTGTGTTACTGTTGTTTGAAGTAAGCCAGTTGGTAAAAAGATTACAGATGATGTAATTTTTACCATTACATGTTTGACTTTTCAGATCTCCTTACCGATTCCAAGATGAGCTCTGTTTGTTATTCTTTTATCAAAACGTTGTTCCTCTATGAAGTCTAAAAAGAAACTGCTGCTACTATTTTTTAATTTTGATTTAAAAAAAAAGTAAACATTTTTACTAAACCTGTACAATTACAGTAAGAGTAATCTGCATGCTTGAAGACCTGGTCTAAAATCTCAATCAATACCTGACTGAATATGTCATTTGCAGATCATTTTCCAATATTTTAGTTTTATATTTTTCTTTTGCCCTCATCCTCCTCCCCATATTTAGGAAACAAGGAAAAGTTAAAAGCAAGATAATATGGAAACAGAGCTGCAAACAGTTAAATGCAAAAAAGAAAAAAAAACCTGTTATGTTTTAACTTAATGCCAGGGCCTGATCTTCCTCTGGTGGAATACTAGTACTTCCCAGTGACACATTTACTTTCCTCCCATAGTACGTTGCTCATATCCTGCAGGTGAATAATCAGGCCTTTAGTAATTATGACTCTAGAGAGGGACCAAAACAGAATGCGTAGCAAAGATGTTAACAATCTAGTATGCATCTTCTCCCTTAAATTTCTACCTCCCCTAGCAGACTCAGCACCTCACCTGCTGTTCTGGACACCTCACCTTTCCAACCTGTGCGACCTACTGTTGAGGCTACCCTAGCCACTTGCCAGGATAGTGAGTGCCTGCACCATCTCCACCCTTTCTGGGTAGCCGTTTCACTGGCTGCACCCTGATTGATGCGAGATTTACATCATTTCTTTTTAAAATATACTACAAAATAGGGCAGATTGCAAAGTGAAGCACTCACAAGTCAGGAAATGACATATTGTTGCCTACACAACCTTCACTTTTCTCCTGATTCATAGGCATTCAGGTATAGTCTCCTGTGACATGGCCACATACTATTTTTTCACACAGGACCACTACCTCATTCAGGGCTCAAACAGCAATATGCTGAGTATTGTGCCCCTATTTCAGCAAAGACTTAAGCTTGAAGTTAAGAATGTGAGTACTCCCATTGACTGCAGTGGAACTACTCATGTGCTTAAAGATGATAACATGCTTTAAGTGCTTTGCTGCATCTGAGACAGAGTGCTTAGTACCCTACAGGACTGAACCCAGTGCAGAGGTTGGATGGTGCTCAGTGAGCAACAGCTATTCAGTATTTCTTTTTCTCCTCATTTTAAATGGGTGGCCACGGTTTTTTTTGTGTTTGTTTTTTTTTTTTTTACTGCACCATCTGAAACCTGCACTGAATAAGAAGGTTTTTTATTTCCTTTCTGTGGCAGTCCTTTGTAATAGCTGAGTATCACACAACCATTTAATGAATTCATCCTCACAGCACCTTGGTGATGTACAGAAATATTAAGACACCCATTTCACAGATGTATTATGTACTGAACTGAGGTATCAAGAGAGTGTACATGTATGGCTTGCCCTGTGGGCTGGAGAGCCTGAGGCTAAGTGAACCCTGATTACAGGATGGGCCCACATGAGTGATTCCTTTGTAAAAGGAGTCTTTAGCTGTGTTTGCAGAGACTACAGGATTGCGAAGGCTCCCACAGGGTCCTGTGTCAGCAGAGGAGGGGAAGGAAAGGAAACTGCAGGGAAGAGAGTGAGGAAGAATACCTCTCCTGACACACAGTCCTGGGAGAGACCCTGATTAAAAAGCAGAGAAGGGACTGAAAATCTCTCCAGGCAGGAAGACACCCTGAGTAACCAGGGAAGTGACTAGGTTCCCCTACCAGCCCCAGGGCAAAGGGTGTACATGCCTATTGTAACTGCTGTCAAGCCCCACAAGGGGGCAGCAGGCTGACCCAAAGACTGGCCATGGAAGAGCCCCAGAGAGGGCAGAAGGCTTTTGTTTCTCACAACATTTTGTGAATTTTAGTTGGAACAGTTGGGAACCCAGAAGGGGTGGACTAAAAACAATGACCTGGCTGGAGGGCCAAGTCATCTGGCAGACTCTCCACTACAGTGCCAGAGGAACCGTCAGCAGGTGATGCTAACCTAGTGAGAGAGCAGCTACGCCATGCCGGGCCACAAGGGGATGACTAGGAGTAAGCAACTACCGTGCCACCGAAAGTAATGAGTGACTTGCCCAAAGTCATATAAGCAGCAATGGAACACAGATATCTTGGATCTCAGTCCAGTGAATTAACTTCAAGTTCATTTTCCTTCTTCCATGAGAGACCCTCTATTTATATCAGTCTGGGAAAGGGAAAAAGTGCTAGATGAGTGGACCAATGGGGTTATAGTGAAGATACCAAAGAAAGGAACTCTCAGTGATTGTATTAACTGGCATGGTATCACACTTTTATCTGTTCCAACCAAAGTATTGTGTAAGATCATAGTCCAGCATACATCAGAAGCAGTTGATAGCATTTTCAGAAAAGAGCAAGCTGGTTTTTAGAAAGAGCGTGGATGCACAGACTAGATCTTCACTCTACGAAACTTAATAGAACAGTGCTTAGAATGGCAACAGCAACTCTACATAAATTTCATAGATTTTGAGAAGGCTTTTGATAGCATTCACAGGACCAGCATATGGCACATTCTGCGGGCATATGGAATCCCTCTCCAACATCATCAAAAGCTTATTTTTTAAGTTTACATACAGTGTTGATCACAGTGAGCTTGGTTTTGAAATCAAAACAGGAGTATGTCAGGGGTGTGTCATGTCCGCAATCCTCTTCAACATTGCCATCAACTGGGTAATGCAGCGTACAACACAAGACATGCCAAGAGGCATTAAATGGACACTCTTCTCATTCCTTGAAGACCTAGACTTCGCAGATGATGTCGCTCTCCTATCACATACCTTACACCATATACAAGAAAAAACAGCTCAACGCATTCAGCCAGCAAATTGGACTGAAAATCAACACAATAAGACAGATATCATGGCCTTTAATATTGCCTCACCATCACCAGTACAGATAGAGGATTATGTTCTCACCAGTGTAGAAACATTCACATACTTGGGCAACACCATCAGCCAGGACGGTGGAACAAGCCAGGACATCCGGGACAAAATCAGTAAAGCCAGGAACACCCTCAGGAGCTTAAATACAGTCTGCAAATCATCAAAATACACCACCAATACCAAATTCAAGATTTATCAGAGCTGAGTACTTTCAATGCTACTTTATAGTGCAGAATGCTGGGGAGCGAGAAAGTATGACATGTCAAAACTGTCTTCATTCCATACAACCTATCTCAGAAAAATTCTCCATATCATTTGGCCCTGAACAATCTCAAACCAAGATCTATTGACACAGTGCAGCCAAGAGGATCTGAGCACCATCATTGCCAGGAGGTGTTGGAGGTGGATTGATCATGTGCTTTGGATGGAAACGGATTCTATCACCAGAGTAGCAATAAGATAGACACCTGAAGGCAAGTAAAAATGACGCTGCCCGAAAACAACATGGCGAAGAGCTGTGGAAGCCGAGCTGAAAAACCTGGGGCACAGGTGGGGAACCGTTGAAAGACTTGCCAAAAACAGACAGGAGTGGAAGAGCTTCATCACTACCCTAAACGCCAGAGATGTAATAGGAACATGATGATGATGATTAGAGACCTACACTACACACTACGTAATTTACAATGAATGAGACAGTGATTCTATGGACAACAGTTTCCTTCACAGCACTGCATATCACATCTGCAGTGAACAAAGCCAATCAGTTCTCTCCATAATGCTGTTTCGTCCCTAGCCAAGCTATATCTTGAATGAGGTAGGGTTCATGTGGGGGAAAAATAGTTTATGATCATTTAATAACAGATCTTATTGTAATGGATACTCAGACTAAGGCAGAGCTAATTTTGCACAAATCACCTCCACATTTTAATTTCCTGAGTTCTGAGTGCTTTGCTTTGCAATCTTACCATTCTTGTGACATAGGTTTGGGGATTTTTAATGGAATTGCCTACATTTTTAAATAAGAAAACATAGAAATTCCACTATGATCAACTATTTGTTAAATAGCTGTAGATTGCTCTGTACTGTGGTATTCATGCAATCCATGTGGCCTCCTTCTATACACAACTTTCCAGATTATTTAGAAGAAGCCAGGATTCCTTTGGACCCTTTGCTTACCTCCTTACTTTGTATTATACACACTCACATGTTGTATGGAAGGAAGAATCCCGTCGTCTCTGCTTTTCACCTTCATTAATTGTAGATAAAAGCACTGCGTGGCCTACAAATTTTCCCAATCAACACACTCCTGTTCAAGCCCAACAGAATGCTGACTGACCATTAAGAGATTGCAAACTCCAGTCATGCACAAAATACAATTGTTAAAATCATATAACTTTGACAAATGATAGTCAACTTTCACCGGCATTTTGAAAAGCCCATCTGCAATTTAGGGACTCTTTCCCTGCCAGATTTCAAGTGTTTGCCATCTGTCCCTGCTGTGCTAGAGTTGTTCATAAAAAAAGTTGCCAACAGAACTTTTTAAGGGATAACATTTATTTCCCCCTGCTATCTTTGTTCTTTTGCTCCCACGTCTGCCAAATTCTGAAATAAAGTTGAAGATTGAAAAAGTTATAAGCAATGGAAAATGAGCCTTTAAAATGAAATGTCTAAAATCTTAAATATAGGCATTGCTATATGCTCTACCTATGGTATTACAAGTTACTGTCTTTTGTGTTTAGTTTGCCAGACTGTAATGGAGACTGCTCACTCAGTTTGCCAGTGAAAATGTCAACTCTGCACTGGTAATCATAGTTCCAGCCACCATCTCTCTCATTTTTGTTGGGTGCAGTAATAGTCCTTCAAAGTTTGTACCACTTATCAGTGTGTCAACACGCTCTGTATTTCTGCACGACAGATTTGAGCCTGTTCTCTCGTTGCTTTGTTTTTCTGCTTAGCCATGCCATGCAAAATGTGCAAAATTAAGCCCTTACTGTTGTAGCAAACTGAACAGCTGCCAAAGAATCAAGGAGTACATTTTGTACATAAGAATTTTAGCTTTCTCCGTTTCCCTATAGACAGTTCATGTAAGGAAGCTACTGCTAAAATGGTGTGGAAAGTTTCACAAAAGAACAAGGGTTGAGAACCTCATACCCCTTGCAGTCCTGTAAGCCAGGTAAACAGACTGGCATGACATGAGCCAAAGCCCCGTATCCAGAGAATTCCTCCAGCACAGACAATGTGATAGAGTGCTCTAAGGCTACTTTCTAAGGACTCCTCACAAGCCCCAAACTAGGGGCTGTGCTAGGGGCAGGGTAGGAGAGGTATGTTGGGGTAGGGAACCCGGGATGCATAATGCAGCTCTAAAGCCTATAGAGCAGCCCAAGGAGGCAGATGTGACTCAAGCTGTGTATATTTTGCCAGGGTCCTCTTGACCCCTCCCCAGAGCAGCCCACGATTACTCTCCTCTCCCTGCGCTGTGAGGTCTATGCTGCGCCTCTAAGGGCTTATCTTCCCAGCATTGTTTGCTCAAGGTATAATTGGAGTGCTGTCCCTAAACCAGCTCCAACCACACACAATAATCACTAGTTCAAAAACTCAATTGTTGGTGATGCTTGAGGTAGTAATGCAGTGGGAATATAGTTACAGGCTACAACTCAAGTTAGCACAGCTCATCAGATGGTGATTCAATCACTCTGCGCTGCTAATCCAATCACTTGTGCGCAGCTCCAGTGTTGCTTCGCAGTGTGGCCACTCGTCTTTGCTGCAATAAAACACACACGGATGACTCAAGGTTGTGGGGCTCGGGCTGGACGGCTGTAAAATTGCAGTGTAGGCGATCAGGTTCTGCTGGAGCCGAGGGTCCCAGAGCTATTTTTAGCAGTGTAGTGCCATGCTGCCTCCCCACTGCTGAAATCTTACCCATACACAGGGAAAGGCTTCCTCAGCAGGGAACTGCCAGAGACTTTCTCCACTGCCTCCCCCTCGCCAGAGCCTTCACTGCTGCAAGTAGCTAAAAACGACAGTACGGGCACAGCCTGCCTTTCACTTTGATGTGTAGCAAAATGTAGCCTACACACTTTAAGAAAGGCTTCACCACCATAATATTGTACGGTAGAACTGGGAGTCATCATTTTGCAGGTCCTGTAGTATAGGCTGCTGAGGGAGCTGTGGGTCTGTCGTGCTTTTGAAGTGATAGTGCTGTATGTTAGCATGCATAGGAAACTGGCAGAATTTTGTTTTGTGGCATTCTTCTATTTCTTTTGTCCTCCTGGGTTCCCATAATGAAGACATAATTTTAGCATTAGAAGGGTCTTCTATTGATGATCTGGATGTAGATGTAGCCCACAGGAGTAATATATTCCAAGGGTTAAGCTGAAATCAGATACACGTGGGAGCCATTAAAAAACCCTCTGAGGGTGGCATCATATAAATCAGAAGAGTTGGCAGATTTATGTAAAATATGACTGTGAAAAACCTTTTTGGATTATAAACAGCCAGAACCAAAATCAAAAGGCAAAAATTAAGTTTTTTCTCCAGCTTTACACTGTCAAATAAAAACAAATCTTGCTATCCCTGTGACTTTTTACTCGAAGTGCATAATGGAGATAGGCAGAAAAAAGAGTGGCTGTATGTAGTGTACTTAAAGCCTATGAGCTTGGAGTAGTTAGTTACTGAGAATTGTAAAAAAGAGAGACAAAGAGGCATTGCTTGATTTTAAGCAAGCAGATGTATTAAATTTAGTATGTAGAGGATTAACTGGTAGGGCCATACTTTCACAGGAGGACCCAACAGGTCCTCCTGCAAAAATGCACCCTTTTCCAATGAATCCACATAAAACGGTGAGTCATCTTTTAGTTGCCACACTGGTTGTGCTTTCTTTTGAAAGTCTGGCACTCAATATATCCAATCAAGTTTGGACTACTTGCAGAGCAATGTGCTATTTATTCACTGTAAGTGAGAGTGGCAGTCTTGGCTCTTTATGAGATAAGCTTAAAGTCTACTCTGTGTGTGCCCAGTATGTGATTTTAGCAGATCCATCTGAAGGACAAGTTAAAAAAACACACACAAAAAAAAGTCAACCACAACACTTATTGGTACTCATCCTCAATGAAGGCAATCAGTGATTCTGCTTGGAAAGTGCTACTTATTATGAGTAAGGGAAGCAGAATCAGACCCAAATTGTACACCTAAGGAGGCTTGTATCGCACATGTAAGCGTGACTAATTTAACTGAATGGAAAGTGGACTGAAGGGGTTGAGGTGGGCTGTTGTGCCTTGGAATACAGGAGCACAGTGTATGTATCTAAGGTTCTAGATTATGATGATTTATTGTGTAAGTTATATATTGGTAGTTTTAGCCTTCATCAGGTTAAAATTATTTGAAATTAAATTGAGGGAAATTCTTTTTTTCAAAAGCACCTAAGTCCCATTTTCAAAAGCAACTAAATCCTTTCATCAAACATGACTTGGGTATATAGGAGCCTAGTTTTAAATTTAAATTTAAATTCAATGAATAGTTGAAGAAGAAAACCAATTTAATGAAGCAAGGCTGATAATCAGTTACTGATTTCTAGATATCACTAACATTATGAAGTATTTTGGATACAGTTCCTTTTCTTTAAAATTGGATGTGTTTTTGAGAGTCCAAATCAAATATTATAAATTCAGGTGGTCATAGTAATTAAATGTAGAGTTCTGGACTTTTTTTTCCAGATTATGTAAACTATAGATCTGCATGGTTAACGGCTGTCTGAAAGGCACAAGACCCTGTGAAATTGTGGGTGAAATGTCAGAAAATATATATTTGGCTATAAAATTCCTAGATTCAAGAAGGGACTTAGTACTTTATGAAGCATTCTTATCAGAAACTTTGGAACTCAGACTCAGAATGACTAAACCTAGAAGAGTAATGGTTTTATAATATGTCTCCTTCCCCACCTCCCATTCTCCCCTCCTCGCAGAGTTCTAGCAATTGTTGGTGTCCAAAAAAGGAACGTTGGGGGGTATTTGAAACTCAAATACTAAAATAATCAGTATCATGATCTCATATGAACCAGGTGGCCAAAAACAATCTTTTGTATCCATAAAAATACTACTTCACTGGACAGATTTTTCTCTGGAATCATGCAGTCTGGGCCAAAAGATTACAAGGGTATGCATGGGCATGGAATCTGTAGTCTATACAAGACTGTGACACCCTACCAGCAAGAAATATATGAGCCTAGACTGTTTATGGGGTTTGGTAAGCTTTTCCTTGCTCTCTACCCAAAATGGGCCTTATTGGGTATTATGAGATATGAGTAAATTCAAAGCTGGTTATGATCTAGTGATGGAAACAAAGAGGTTGTGAGTTATGATGATGTGCCAGTAACCTTCTGTCCTACTGTGTTTTTACACAGTTTTTGTCAGTGATGTGTAAAAAATAATAATAAACTGGCAGATGGTAGACTCATCAATCTTCCACACTGAATGAATGGTTTAAATTAGTCAGAGTGAAAAACAAAAATAAGACCATTTTATTGCTTTTTCAGGAAGGCACAGGTCATAATCAGCAGGATAAAAATGACTGCTAGAGTGGATTCAAAGTGTTGTGAAAAGCCTGTTGTTATGGCTTCAGTTCCACCTTGAGTGCAACTAGTTTGAGATCAGCCAGTTAGTCAGCAGCGGCTCTGCTTATATCAGGGTAGTAATTCAGTGGCAGGGATGATCCTTGAAGCTTGCAGTACAAATAAGGCTTTTTGGATTTGCTTTTCCCTTGCACATGCACATGCACCAGCTAAGCAGAGTAGCAGTGCTTGGATTGAATGCTCTTTGTCAGCTCCATCTGGCATGCTGTGTTTATGCAAAGCTCAGGGACCAAGTGAGTCCCTTTGGAAATACAGCTGACTGTTTCAGTGCTCTGGTTAAAATGCCCTAAGGCTGCTGAAAAATCCCTACAGTGAGGATGCTTTACCACCAAAAAAAGAGAGATTGTAGGATCCTTGTGTATCTGCCAAAAGCCTGGAGCCCTAGTTATTTGCAGGGGGTAATTGAGTGCATTGCAACTGCCAAAGTGTCTCCCCTTCTGAGACCAGAATGTATCAAAAGCACTTTTACATCAATCATGTCTGCTAAATTGGCCATGTATAAATGTTAAAATAATCCCAGTTGCAAACTGTCCTGGCTCCTCCATTCAGTCTCACAAAGTCACTGAAATTTAAGTAATCTTTTAAAAAGAAAGAGACGACTAGGTGCTGGAGGGCCTCGTTCTTCCTGAAGAGTTATTGAGAAGTTTTCCTGATGCCCCATTTAGGATTGTATCTCATCTGTCCATATCTGTCTGTCTAATCTGTCCCTCCTTTTGTCTGATCTGTTTATGAGTGTTTATAAAGTGCCCATTGCAGTAGCATCTGAGCCCTGGACTCGATATAAAGAGGTGTGAGAGGTGCCCTGGGGCAGTCAGTTCAGTTCTCAGATCTGCTTTAGATATGATCTAGGTAACGGATGTAAGCATGTAAAACTGATTACAGATAGATCATAAAAACAAATCAAGAAACCATACTGATTTAAGTAAATGAAGGCTCTCAGGTAAATGCATGCAACAGTCATTTTAAGCCATTTTCAGGATATGTGTCAGGAAAACACTGATACTGCTTAGAATTCAAAAGTAAGGAAGTGGATTCAATTTGTATTTTACATTGTCGTCGTATAAATTTCAGGGCAAAAATGGCATGCCCTTATTATCATCTTGATCATTTTCTTGAATATTATATCCCCTTCTATCCCCTTGAGGCTGATTATTTAGATTGTAAGCTCTCTGGTGCAGGGACTGCCCTTGTACTGCAGTATATATGCAATGTAATGATAACTGGGGGAAGGAGAAGCAAAGAAATGTAATTCTAGATTATCCCTCTTCTGTTCCAAGGGAATTAATAGACTAAATTATTCCACTCGCTGTTTGAAATGAGTGCAGACTTTACACTTCCCATCTGTCTTGTTATTGCGTAGTATGAGAACAAAGAGACACTTTGTTAAATTGAAAGGTAACATAATATGTTCAAAGCCAACAGGTAAAAATGCTTCTTCATATGGAATACACTAGGGAGATGGTCATCAGGACAAATACTGTGGCTGGATTTGAAATGATAAAATATTTTCTTTGATCAGAGGTCATTCTTCACCTGATGGGATTGGGAGGGAATTCCTCACTCCCCATACCCAGATGCAACATTGAGCCATGAGCTAGATGTATCAGTAGGGGAAGGAGCAGGTGCCTCTGAAGCATCAGGCATTGGCCGCTGCTGGAACAAGATACTAGATTGGATGGATCAGTGATGTAATCTGTATGGCAGATCCTGTGTTTCTTTGACTTTTTCTCCAGAATTGATTCTGCCATTTCAAAGGGCTACAGAAAAAGCCAGCGTTCTTTCCAATGAGTGAATATAGGTCACCATCTCATTGAAAACGTTCAGCAGGGCACAGGTCCTGGCTTATTTGATGTGTTTATGTTGTTTTCTTTTTCATTTTAAAAACGCATTTAGTTGCTTAAAGCAAAATCTTATTTCTAAGAGCGACCCTGGAGAACAAGCAGCTGGGAAGTTGCCACATGCAAAGAAGCACATAAAAGCCATGATTTAAAAGGAAAATGTAAATTTCTGAATCAATACTGATGACCGCAGCAAATGAGCATATTGAAATCCTCATTCATCAATACTGTAAACCTGTCAGATGAACAGAAAAGAAGGCTTCATGTTATGCAGCACATACTTTTAATTAAAACTCTACCAATTGTTCCTTTTTAAGTAATTGTCTTAAATACAAGTGGTATTTCTAGGACTGACCTACATATGCTGAAATAATGTTGTCATATTATGTGGCAAGTAAACATATGGGGTAGGAGTAGGGAGGGATAATGGCTCTTCCAACATCATACATTTTATATAGTTGAGCTACCCACCCTAAAATGGTTTGCCATCTGGGCACCTTCATTCCTACCTACAGAAATGCAAAATGCTGCCATTTAGAAAGGATTTTTATAGTACGTTGTTAAAAAATGTATCTTCACCTGTACCTGTTGTCTGAGTTATTTTGTCGTTCTAAGTTCTCAGATGTTTACAGCCAGAAGTGGGCCATTAGATCATCTAGTCTGATCTCATGTGTAACATAAGCCAGAGAATTTCACCCAGTGTCCCCTGTATTAAGCACAATAATTTCCATTTTACTAAAGCATATCTTCCAGAAAGGTATCCAGTCTCGATCTGAAGATACCAGATTGATGGACAATCTACAACTTGCCTTTTTAGCTTATTCCAATGGCTAATCACTCTCATTCCATAAAAATAAAAGATGCAATATGGAATTTTAATTACAATTTTAGACCTATTCAAGATTGCCTTGTTATGGTTTAGGTTTCCTGTGCAGTGGTTTTGTGTTGCATATAACCGAAGCATGGTTCTGCTCTCACTTACAGCTGTTTGAGTTAGGAATCCCATCACCACAATATAAACCAGTGTCAAGCCTTCAGTATGATTCTTAATTGTTTGCACGGAAACCTGCCTGAAAAAAAATGGGTTTCCAAATGTATGCTATATAAATTTACCTTTCTGCCTCTCGCTTCCCTCCATGAAAAAAGATGTTTGAAAGCATTGCTGTTGTACATCTGATTAAAAATAATGTCTTTTATCTTTCTTTCTAGAAAATTTTAACGATGATTCCTACGGAAGAAGAAAAACAGAAGATCCAGGAGGCCCAGATGGCAAACCCTGACATCCCATTGGGCAGTGCAGAGCAGTTCCTTCTCACTCTCTCCTCAATTAGTGAGCTTTCTGCTAGACTCCAGCTTTGGGCTTTCAAAATGGATTATGAGATAGTGGAAAAGGTAAACTTCCTCTGACTGGGAGAAGGCAATTTCAAGTCCTTGTTTCAGCTTGTTCAGTCTTTATTATTACATGGCTGGCTACGTTGTGAGGATGGTGAATTAATTGTTTTTAGCTTTTGTTTAGGTGAACAGAGATGGGATGGAAGAAGAGGGAACATTTTAGCGTTCTTTTACAAAAAAATTAAGAGTTATGTCTTCCTTCCTCCAATCAAGCAATAATGATTTAGGAACAAGGAATTTCCTGGGGATGAGGGCCCAATCCTTATAGCCAGATATTATTCATGCAAAACACTTGATGAAATTAGTGGGAGCTTTGCCTATGTAAAGACTTAGTATATCAGAATCTGGCTTTTTTTGACAAGTGGAGAGAACTAATCACTATATTTATTCATTAGCTAATTTATAAGATCCCTGGGATCCCTCAAAGGTATTATTGCTATTGTAAACTCTTGAAAGTGGGGAAGGGGACCCCTCAGATTATCTCTCAGATGTTTTTCTAATTTTGCTCATTAACAGAATTACTTATATGCAGGCACAACATTGCTGCACTTGTTGATGTACGCTATTCATTCAAAGAGCGATAGAAGTATTTTGAGAATTGTTTGTGCAACTGATGCAGGGTGGATTATTGATGGAGTGAGGAAGAGTCAACATTGTTTGGGTGATTTCATACATTCGCTTGCTAACTTTCAACACGTTTTTTATTTAATGCTTTGGAAAATGTTGAAATATTATTTTTAGCAAGTTCCTGACTGGTAAAACAGACAAACAAAATTCATCTGATTTGAATGTTTTTTTTGGCCAAATTAATCTCTGATGTAACTACTTTACTTTCAGTGAAGTTATACTAAGAATAAGCTTGGTCCATGATCTGAGGCCTAGTTAGTAGTAGCTTAATCAATACAAAATCTCTTTATTTTCCAGTTGGACTTTATGATATCTCATGCTGAAAGGAAATGCAATAAATAATGTATTAGAATGCAGATTTCCTATCAGATCTTGCAAATTCCCTCCTATTAAGGATTTTCCTCACTAAGTATTTTCAAAAGATGTTCTTCTGCTGATATTAGCACTTTAATTTCTAGACCCAGATTTCATCAGAGGTCAGAGTTTGGCTCTTCCTTCTGTCATATTCTCTACCTCCTGAATTTTTAGCAATTTTTACCAGATTTGAGCCAAAGTGATTCTGCTGGTTTTGATATCTGTATGTGTGTAAAATAAAATAAATAAATATTTCCATATGGTCAGATTAAAAAAAATTGTGCATATATGCAAAAGTCACCATTAAGATGTCAGCATATGTCATTAGTTCCCATACGCATAACACAGAAGTATTTGAGAAACGGTAGTTTTTTACTGTACTTAGAATAAGAAATTATCATGGATCTCAGGTATTTTTTGGTAAATGCTGTCATTTTAATGTTCTCCACTTTAAAGTGAGATCATATTTTAAGACATAAATACAAGGGGAAAGTGACAGAGTTAAGTTTGATTTTCAACTTTAGTCTCCATTTTCTGACTTTTCTGTGCTTGGCTCCTCAATATGGATATGCATTAATGCTAATTCTTTGCACCAAATTATATGTAATTCAAATGCCATCAAATTATACAAAAATTTGACATCTTAAAAGAAGTGATATCTTAAAACAAGTTTGAAGTTAATAGAAAGAGGAATTTAATTTTTGTTGATAATTTTGTTGACAAAGTATAAATCTTTAGAATGAAAATTATAAAGTTATGTCATAATTACACCTCTACCTCGATATAACACTATCCTTGGGAGCCAAGAAATCTTACTGCGTTATAGGTGAAACCATGTTATATTGTCTGTTACACTCTTTGTACAGCACCTGGCACAGAGGGGCCCTCTGAGGCCTTGATTGGCCTCTAGGCGCTACCCTAATGCAGCTAATAATAACTAAGAATAATCAACAAATGTATATAAGGGATTCTAAAATGTTATAATTTACACGTGAATTGGCCGGATGAAGATGTACATTAATTTAACTGATGCAAACTTATTATATCTAACACGATCTTGCTAGGAGCTACCTTGTTATCTAGCCCGGTATCAAGCAAGTCACACCATTTTAAGGCTAGTGTACATACACATCCTGTACATGCTGAACTTAAATCAGTTTTTAAATCAAGTTAGTTAAACCTGTGAAAATCCCTGGGTTTACACCTGGTTTGAATAGATATAGCTTATTTTGAAAACTACTGAATGAAAGCTAAATCAATATAAGCTTGCAAACTAGTTAAGTGTGTCCACATAGGGGTTTGTACCATTTAACTAAATCAATTTTACATAGGTCTGGTCTACACTTAACAGTTAGCTCAAGATAACTACATTGGTCTGGCCAGTGGATGTGAAAAAATCACACCCTTGAGCACTGTAGCTATGCCAATCTAACCCCCGTGTAGATGCAGCTATGTCAACAGAAGAATACTTCCATTGGCATAGCTACCTTTTCTCAGGGAAGTGGTATTCCTACACCAATGGAAAAAGCCCTTCTATGAGAAGTGGTTGCATCTGCATTAGGGGCTTACGCTGGCACAACTACGGTGACCTAGCAGTACAGTCTCCATAGTGTAGACACAATCTTAAATTGGTGCAATGTGTGTGTGTTTGTGTATGGAGGCAAGGCCTTAGACCCCTTGCTCCCATATTCTGATATGTAAATTATATCACCTCTGAATTTGTTCGCCCTGCCAATATGCCCAAAATAAACTGTCCAGTACTCTTTTTTTTTATTTACACAAAATGGTAATATGATAGTGACTGTCAATGCATTTTCTCTTGAAGCTCCCTGCACATTTATGATAAAATATCCCTATAATCTGCAAATAACCCATCATGTTTCCTCTAGGCAGAGAAGTTCTCAATTGTTTTGCCACTCGGCCTGAAATACCGAGGCTTAATTTTGGCTCCTCAGATCATAAACAGAGTACTAATTTGGAGAACGAATGCTGGTTACAGATGACTAAAATTAAATTTGCTGATAGAAAGGACTGAGAACTATATCTACCTTATTGTACAAAATAAACAGCTCTTGACCATACAAAAAAACTGGGGGCATCGCATTGGGGACCCCTGGTGTAGTCCATTTTGTGGGATAATGGAGCAGAATCTGTTTGTAAGTCTGTCAGTCTATATGCCAGCTTACAGATAACTTGCATGTATAGGAAGCACATTAAGAGTTTCCAAGTTTGAAGGTTAAAATCAGAGGCCAGTTTTGTAAAGCTTGACACTGCAGTGTTTTTTGAGTTTTAAAGTGACAGACTGATGTACAGAAGTAGTCACATCTGTATCTCAGAGGTGGCCATCATTTGTAGGGACCAGTAGAGGCAGATTAAAGATATAAAGTTACCAAATATTCTAGATTTTCTTTGCTCTTGAAAGATCACAAAAACTAGAATTAAGACATTTCATTAGTGGAGATTTTTATGCCTCTAGCTCAAACACAGCAGCCCCCTGCAGTGAATCTTCTTCCATTTTCAGTCACATAACATCCCTGTGATGAGGACACCAATTGCTTACATGAACAAGCAACTTTAGGAAATACTTTCTTTATTTCTCTGCTAGGCTTTTTATTTGATTTAGTAGCTGCAGCAAGGAAGAGAGCCAGCATCACACACATGCCAGCGCTCTGCATTATCACTGTTTAGAGCTTTTGCAATAATTAATCTAAACCATAGAATTAAAACAGAAAGATCTATGAGCACCTAAAATCGTCACTTTTTTTTTGACAGGAAGTTGCAGAACCACTGTTAGACCTGAAGGAAGGAATGGACCAGCTGGAGCATAATAAAACCTTGGGATTTATCCTTTCTACTTTACTAGCCATTGGGAACTTTCTAAATGGAACCAATGTAAGCTTTTGTTACCCTATCATTTTATTACTGACTATTACCACAGACTTTCCTCATCAGCTTATCTACCTCATATCACAGCTATCACCCAGTATATGTGTATTTCCAACACATACATGTAATTTAAAAATCAAAACCTACATTGTATGTTTTATTAATTCTATTTTCCCCCTTCAAAATAACCTCAGAGAGATTTGGGACTGGTCGCTGTTCGTACACCAGTTTTACACGAGCATAACCCCATTGACTTCAGTGGAGTTGTTCTTAATTCACACTACAAGAATCACCTCTTTGTTCTTTTCATTGCAAATGGAATGATCTAGGCATCTACTGATTCTTCATAATTATGTAAAATTGTGTCAGAAAGAATCATGTTTTCTTCCTGCTCTGGGATTCTTTTTATTTAAAAAAGTAATCTCTTCCCCTCATCCCCCTCATGCATTGTATATCTTGGTAAATGTTTTCTTTGAGGAGATCTGTGTGGACAAAATGAACTTACTTTAAAAAAAATATTTCCTTTCCTACACAGGCCAAAGCTTTTGAGTTAAGCTACCTCGAGAAGGTTCCGGAAGTCAAGGACACAGTGCATAAGCAGTCTCTCCTGCACCATGTCTGCACTATGGTGGTGGAAAAATTCCCAGACAGCACAGATCTTTATTCAGAAATTGGGGCCATCACTAGGTCAGCCAAGGTATGTCTGCGAACAAAAGAAGAAAAGCTCCTTGCATTTGCTACAGATGCCAGATCTTTATCAGTCTCCGTGAGAAACTAAAAGATTTAAATGTAACATTCAAGTTTTTTGCTTTTATTCTCTTTTTTTCCTCCTCCCTCACAATTCTTCACATGAATGTGGATTTGTCATGTCACTTCTATGGAATTTTAAAGATACCAGTACTCTTCTCTTTCTGGCTGCATCTCAGTCTACCCCTCAGGTTGCAGCCAGCGTACTACATCGTCCATAAACCTGAAACAAATTCATTGCCTTTGTTGTGCTTTGATACAACTAGAAAGGAGTTATTCTAGAAATCAT